>NW_015387083.1:239688-266886 GCF_001527695.2 Protobothrops mucrosquamatus
TCAGCCAGACAGTGTCGGCTGGCGACCCCCAGGGGGAGAGCCTTCTCTGTCGGAGCACCCACCCTCTGGAACGAGCTGCCCCCAGAGATCCGGGTGATCCCAGATCTCCCCTCCTTCCGCCGCGCCCTTAAGACCTGGTTATTTCAGCAGGCAGGACTGGCCTAGGGGTATTTTAAAGGGGTTTTAAATTAAATTTTTACTAGAAGCGGCCAAATTTAAATAGTTATTTTTAATCTTTTTAAATTTTGTATTGTATCATTGTTTTAAACTGGCTGTAAGCCGCCCTGAGTCCTCCGGGAGAAGGGCGGGGTATAAATTTAATAAAATCTAAAAATCTAAATCTAAATGAGTTTTTCTTAAAAGAAAACTGCAGTTACGCTATGCAAATGAACACTGAGATATATTTTCATTGTGCTTTTAAATGTAAGAAAAGTTAAGCTGAAAAGGAAGAGCAACATATACTAGCCAGTAGAAATAAACAGTACAGTAAATATTTTGATTGGTCAAACCCTTGGTTTAGCAGACTTAAAATGCAAAGACAAAAATCTGCTATATATGTTGTACAAAAATAAAATATACAATTCTTAAAATCCTATTCCCATTTTATGAATGCATAGAATATATAAAATGCATAAAAACCCATTTGGATTTAACAGACATTCTACCTTAACAGAATCCCTTCCTCACTATTAGGTGTTTAATCTCTGTTAAATTGAAAATCTATTGGACTATGTAAAGAAAATGAACTTTTGAACATGAGTAAATAATAAAAAAAACATCCACATAGAGTTCAAACAGATAATGAGTCTACTGGAATATGTCACTGTGCATATAATTTAATTTTCTAAATATAAAGGTACAAATCATCTGGATGCTTCAGACAAATGTTTAAACCACCAGATCTTCTTGAATTCAACATCCATTGACCATGCTGTGCTGGGAATTGTAGTTTAGCAATATCTTGAAGGCTACTTCACTCTTACTTGAAATGAAATCTATGTTACAGAAAACCAACTACAAAAATGCTTCTCTTTTCTTTAATTTAGCCAGGAACAGAAGCTATATAGACCTGTTTATTTTAGAGAAGAGTTGAAGCCTTCATTCATCTCCCATGCAATCTCCAATGAAGCTTCTGTAACCCAAAAACTCTAACTCAAACTTCAACTCCTGTTTTTATCTACCGTATGTTTATACCCATCAGAAGCATTTACCATACAAATTAGTAACTGGACCTTTACACTTGAAGAACATTTAAATAGAGTACCTACAATAGGGGCAGTCTCCACTGTTTTGAAAGTTCCTTAAGGAGGAAAATTTGGGATAATTGAGACCAGAAATACATCTCTAACAAGTGTTCTACCTCAGATATTTGAGAATATGGCATTACCAAGTGACATCAATGGATTGTATAGGGGTGGGTGTATCTTTGTGTCAATGTTGACTCCTGGCAACTGCCTGGACTAGTGCCTGTAGTTTTCTTGGCAAGAATTTTGGAAGTAATTTGCCACTGACTTCCTAGGGCTAAGAGAGTGATTGGTCGGTCCAAGGACATTGGACTAGAAGTCACAATCTCCTGGTTTCTGTCCTCGTGGCTTAACTGTTACGCCAAGCTTGCTCTCTGTCAGTGGCTACAGAATATATATTCTGGCTTTAATTCCTAAATGGCCTTCCTTGGGTCATAAGGAGAAAAGCAGGGAAGAATATGGTCTATAGCCTAGGCTTGTTTTCCCTGCTATTTTAAACAGTGAAGTTAGTCTATCTAGTTATTATCAACTGAAATTTCTTATTTAAGCTTTTTGTGTGATACATGAAAAAGCTATTTAGAAATCTAACTTTTTATAGACTATATTTTAAATTAGATATTTATATTGTGTAGCCTATGAATGATTTCATGTGCTTGTTCTGCATATATTAACTAGTTACAATTCATGTTTGAACAAACCTTGGTTTGTACATTGTACATTGACAGCTATGACCTACTTTCTTTCTGGGTTTGAATTCCAACTAATTGATGCTTTTTTTGTTCAAAATATATATGAAACCAGATTCAGGAGAAATAATATTGCATTCTTAATGCAATATTATTTCTCCTGAATCTGGTTTCATATATGTTGTCAAGAAATAACCAGAAAATAGCAAACGGCCTTGGCAAACAACAAACCCATTATTTCAAGTTGCTTTAATTGTCAATCTGTATTATAATTATAATTATAAACTGATCTCAATCAGCCTCTTATCAAAACATTTAGCTTTTCACCATGCCAGCCTTTGCCTTAATTTATTTTGTTTTCAAATATAACGTTAATGCATATTAAGTGAAGAATAAAATGTGGCAGATATGCTGGTACCAAGCTAAATCCAATTAAGAAGTTTTTAAGACTGTAACTGTAAGTCTGTATGGAATGTATTCATTGAACAAATAATCTGCCAAGAAATCCTTGCATATCATGCCATGATTTGTAGCCATGCTGATTTTGTGCTATGCATACTTCTGTCCTTCAAAGCAACTTAACTGCTAGTAGCCTCAGACAATATAATTTATACTCAGAGCCAATTCAGTCAGTAAATGCCAAAGGGTGGTGGCCGAAACAGGGCTATTGAGAGATTGGATACTGCTATCAGCACTTTCTGAAACGCATTAAATCTTCTCTAATATAAAAACAACTAGCTCAGTGGTACCTGATGATGCTCAATGGTACAGAATGTGATGGTGGGCAAGACTAAGGAAGGCTGAGAGATAAACAGAATGGAATATCCTAGGGAAGAATATGGTAAATTGTCCGGCACACTGAACAAATTCACTTGTTAGATGTGTGCATAGCCTCAAATTTATTCTTAATTGATATTTAAAATTTGATCAAATCAATCTATTGAATTTTGATTTGGACAATCAATGTGTCTGGTTAAAGCAATAGCGAGTACTATTAGGATACCAAATTTTAAAGTACTTTCATATCCTATTAGCTTTTGTTTAAAGTAATTATTTACTATGGATCTACAGAATCAGATGAGACAAAATATACATAAAGTTGAAATAACTTTGGTAAGAACCTTACATTGATTTACAGTGTAAAAACACCCACAGAATTTTATATGAGATCTGTATTTTATTAATGTCTGAAAAGCAGAACTGGCAAAAAAGAGAGAGAAAAGAATAGGAGTGACAGTTCTATTTTAACACAACCACATTCTAGTTGAAAAATGTTTGACAAGTGAATTGAATAGGTAGGGTTGATCACGTTCAAGAAGAAGATAAAATTTATAGCTAATACACAAAACTAGGGTTTGGTATTGTAATATAAAAAGCAAGTAATTCTATTATCTCTATTCTTGTAGCAAGAGACATTTTTTTGCTGGATAAATCACTAGAGGGCAGTAGCAAACCCGTAACAGATATACATGTAGTACAGTATAAAATTATTTCCTAGATACCTGCAAACAATACAGCCTCAATGCGGTCCTTTATATACTCAGGACTATTTCCAAACACAGGTGGAACTGCTGATGTGCTATTTGGCCCTGGAACTACCAAAGGCCCTACTAAAAACGCACATGCTCCACCAAGGTAACTGATCAATGATGCAATAGCTGTGGCAGTGGCACGTTCATCTGGTGAAAACCATGTAGTAGAAAGAAGTGGAGAAGCACTTGTTACAGTTGGGCCTGCCAATCCATTTAACAGCTGTCCTCCGTGTATTAGCCTGGAGACAAAGCAAAAGAGAGAGACATACAGATTGAATTGCCACGCACAAGCTCCGAAGAGTGCTATTAAAAATCTATAGGAAAACAGTTCAATTGACATCTTTATGCTAGGCTTAAATGAAGATTTGACATATGAGCTTAGGGTTGGTTCCAAAAACTGGCACGAAGACAAGGATTAAAGTCAACAACCTTTTCAGGAAGTATATGATATTGTTTTGCTGATGTTGTAGGCACTAACCATTAAAATAAAGCTTCCTCCTTTTCCTCCTTTGTATTATTAATCTTGTTAGGATTTCATGTGAGGTCCCAGAATTTTCAATATTTGCTGTCAAGTGAATCGTCTTACCAGCCCCCGAAGCACAGATTAGTATTTAGTAATTATATATTAGAGAAATCTATTAATTAAGAAATAGTCTCAAAAACTGCCATTCACATTGTGGTAATAGAAAGAAGACTGGTTCTATATTGTATATTTGAATAAGAATATTTATATCTGATGAGTATGTGAGGCATATTCATTTTTTATGCATGTGTTAACTTTAATTTTCACTTACATCATGCATTAAGCAAATGAGAATTGAATTATGTAAAGCCAAAACAATATATATAGACTTCAAAAGACTTTGGTGAAAACGTAGTCAATAGCAAATGTTAGAGCAGAACACTGGAAAAACATCTGTTTTCACTATTTTTGTAGTATTAGTAATAATGTTATATAACATATTTTTGCAACATACACAAAACAAACCTTAAAAAGGGGAAAAAAGGGAAAATTGCATCATGCTCTTGTTATCAAAACTAAAAAATAGAAGCAATCAGTAAAGAACAAAAGAATTAAAGAAATTTGCAAATCTTCCAGACCAAGAAACCTCAAACCAATGAAATGAACTATGCTATGTAACTACTTAGTCTCATAATCATCATGTTGGGGCCTGAATGCTGTAATATGCTCTCTCTTTCTCTCTTTCTCTCTCCCTGACCCTGTCTCTCGGTTTCTGTCTCTCTCACTCCTTGAAGATACTCCACTGCCCGAAGCAGAACCCTAAGGGGACAGGAAAAACAACAACTAAAGCATCTAAAGTGGAGGTCCTGTTGCTTCTAACATGCAGCTCTCTTCATATCTCCAAGTATTCTTGCTATATGTATGCACACAGACACAGACATACAAACAATCCCAGCACTATTATAATTTAAACCAGTACAGATGGTCCTCGATTTACGACCACAATTAAGCCCAAGAATTATGTTATTAAGCAAGATAGTCAAGTGAGTTTTTCCCCGTTTTTGTTAAGTTGTTAAGTTAGCAACATGGTTGTTAAGTGAATCTGGCTTCCCCATTGACCCTGCTTGTCAGAAGGTTACAAAAGGTGATCACATGACCCCGGGTCACTGCAACTGTGAGAGATGTGAAGTAGTTGCCAAGCACCCAAATTTTGATCACGTGACCATGGGGATGCTGCAACAGTCATAAAGTGTGAAAAATGGCCATAAGTCATTTTTTCAGTGCCGCTGTAACTTCGAACAGTCAGTAAACGGATGGTTGTAAGTTGAGGACTAACTGTATCGTATGCAGCAATACTGTAAACGCTGGCTCTTCCAATTTCATAAAGGTCCTGAACAATTTTTTTTAAAGAACTTTATGGGATGAGACTCCAAAGTAGTTTTAATAAGAGTTGGTTCTAAAAAAATAGGAGTTCAATGCAAGTAGGCTTACAACGTCAGCTGGCCATTCTGGCATGTGGAAAAACTAAGCAACTCTGGTTGCAAGATCAGACCAAGGACATAGAAACGTGACTTCCATTCAAACTGTTCAAGTAACTAGCTATGGGTTTTGAATGTGATGGTCAGTTACTCTCTAGTAAAATCTTGGACTTGTTCTGGGATTGCTGAATACAAGAGTGAAAAATCTCTTGGCTTTGGCTTTTCAGTTCATACCTAGAAGTTGCATAGTAAGAGACCCCAGGTCAGGTGCCATTAAAAGGAAATAATAAATACATAAATTATTGCTGCATGTGGTCATATATGCAGGATGGCAGCACACCTGTTTTTTTACATGGGAATTGAATGACTGATTTGCATTGTTTTCCTTGAGAGACAGGACATAGTATTAATAGGTTCTTGCTGTCACTGCACGCCAGTGTTAGTTTTTAGTGCCAGTTCTTGACAATCCTGTTGCATAAAATTTACAGTTTATTATCTGCCACTATTGGTACTGAATTTTACAATTATATCTTCTTCGGCACTTTAAACCTTGGTTTCCTGATGTTCCTTTTCTGAGTAATGTTTACAGAATTAGGTATTCTTGATACTTCAGTCTGCAGTATCTCATGGAACTCTTATCTGTTATAGACCTTTATTCATTTATCAATTGAAGATGGGAGTCCATTTATACCAGTAGGCTCAAGCAAGGAAGAAATAATGTTGGGGACTAGATAAGCTTAGCCCAGAGTAAATGCGATTCAATTTACAGCTATTTCTTTTCCAGGTTCTTTCCATAAACAGAGAATTTTGGATTATACCTACCATCAGAGCTCTCCATTTTCTATTTTTTACTGCTTTTTATGCATTCCAAGTGTTTCATATTTGTGGAGTAGACACTGTGAAATACTGTCTAGATAAAATCTCTCTACCATGCATTTGAATCAATTTCACTGATTTGTGAACTCTGAATTAAACTGCTTTCCGCTTGGGGGTAAGATCACTTACCTTATCTTCTTAGAGACAAAATGAAAGAAGATATTCAAAATATAGTTTTCCACACATAGCAATCTATTACTAATGGGAGAGCCAAATTTGCCGTGGCTAATATAGCTGATAGAAATATGAATCCAACAGGACCTATACACATTTTGCTATCTCCGCCTTAAGTTCACTGTAGCTGATTTCAACCTGAAAAGTTAAGTTTTTCATATAGACCATCACCCACTCCAAAAACTGTTTTATGATTAGAAATACTTGTTACTGTTATTCCCCCTCCCCTTGTTTATGTTGTCCAAAAGGAGCAAAAAGCGATTGCATTTTTCTTCACATCTCACACGGCAATTTCAGTTTGAGTCGATAATATTAAATGCCTTTTATATGAAAGATGAAGATTGAAAGACAATTTTGTTCTATATCTGGCCTAAAAGGGAAAAAAAGCTTTTTTAAAAAATATGATCAAACTAAGAGTAGCATTTCGAACAAATCCTGTACCCTGTTCTCTGTTCTTAGGTTTGTATGTGATTTTTCCAATTTTCATTTAATTATTTTTAGATCTCAAACAATGTGAGGAGTAGTGAGAGTTCAAGACAAGAGTTTTCATAATATGTTTGAGGGCAAAATCATGGAAGAAAATATGAGGTTCTCTCAACAGAGTTATGAAATAATAAATTATTTAATCTTTCCTTTGAGATACTCTTATTTTATTTTAGTAAGTTTGGCATTCGTACAAAGGTCTTTATTTAGCACCCACTTTGCATTAACTTTACTTTTAGCTATTAAACTGGGAAAGCAAGCTTAGCTTCAAAGAGTTGAAGTGAATTATGTATGAATACATCACATCCTTTGAGCAACATAAATCATTGTATTTCATCAAGTCCAAAGTCAATTTGTCAAGAGGCATGGGGTGGAGGCTAGGTAGTAATTATACACTGTTTTATGCTAATATTTACCTGTTAGGAATGCAGAGTTTTTATATACTAACATCTTAAAGGCAAGATGAAAGACCTACTTCTTTGTCTTTGGGACAGAGAGAGAAGAAAAACAGATGAATCAGCACAATTTTTATTTAAAAATCTAATAAAAATAGTATACCTGGTTGGCCGGGATGAGGAAATTAGGATTATATACTGCTCACAAAAATAAAGGGAACGCAAACCCTTTCAGTTCCATGGTAAAATGTTCCCTTTATTTTTTTGAGCAGTATATTTGCTTTCTAAAATATATGATGTATATATGAGTTGAAAAATCATTGTTTTTTTTAAACTGTTAACAAATGCACAAGCACAAACAAACACACACACGCACAGCTTGCTCGCTCATAGTAGCCATGTGGTAATTCCAGATTATTTGATTATTTATTAATAATAATTATTGCAAGACCTTTGTGTTTTTCAGAAATGAAGGAATATAGAGAGGTCTTTGAGCTGAATAAATGAAACTAACATCAGCCTCCATTGCATCCCGCCCCCCAGAGAATGATAAACCCTAGCTAGAGTTTAAGCCTTGCCAGTTTCTCTTTCACTGTTGGGGACAAAATTCCCAAATTTGCCCTCCAGAGGATTCACGGTGAAAATGTTTTCCATTGCACAATGAATAAACTATGGTTTAAAATGCTGGCTTTGCACTACATTAAATTCAGCTGATGTTTTTATTTATTTGATTTAGGTACTGCCTGTCTCCAGTTTTACTCTGGGCAGCTCAGGATATAATATAAAAAGGGAAAAACAAATATATAATCATATAGGAAATATTAAACAAGATGGCATATCCAGTCAACCATACCAATATATATATATATATATCACACAGCCAGAAAGGGGCTTTAACCACCCTAACTGGGGAGAAGACCAGATCTTCAGTGGCCTTATGCTGTCTGGGTGGGAATCCCTCTACATCTCAGAAGACTGGCTTTCTGAGTCCCAAAAGAGGACACTGTTTAATTGGAAGGACCTGAAGTGAGAGTACATTTAGCTACTTTTCAATTCTGCATGAACAAAGAAGACTCCAGGAAGAGAACATACTATACCACTCAAAAATCCTTTTTTCATTTTGTGAACTTAGTATTTTATTTTGCTATTAGTTTTATTTTCTGTCTCAAGGCGAATTCAAAACAATCCTCCTCCCATTTCTCCCCACAGAAACAACTGGATTAACTGGTCCAATGTTGCTCAGTGTGTTTCTATGACTCAGGGCGGACTTGATCCTGGCTGTCTCCATTGTCAATCCAATTCCAACTAGACTGGATTACAATCCAAGGAAGTAGAAAAACTAGAACTAAATTTGAAAGAAAAGTCTTAAAACAAAACTTGGCATTATATGGTTTAGTTTTACATTTTTCTAAAAGAGTAGATAATCCTGCCATTATATCCTTAGGAAAGAAATATATGTTCTTTACTAAACCTTTTACTTTAATCTAATGAGCATTATAGGTATAGAACCTTGTATGCAGTTATGGTATTAATTTACTACAGATAGCAATCATATTTTATTTATAGACAAAGAAGATCAATCTTCATTCTCCTTAAAAGAATAAGGTGGGTTATTATTTGCAAATGGAACATCTTCCCCTTCCAATATAGATTTAGAATGAATGTCAATTTCCATATAAATAGTTTTGGGGGATGTTATATATATATATTAAAAATACTAAATATTTATAAACACATATATAGTGCCTTGGGATTCATTTTCAACATAACTAGACTACAATATATCATGGGTGGTACACAAACAATTTTGCTTATTAATACAGTACTACATGAATAAAACAAGAATATTTACTGCTTCTTGCAAAGTGAAAAGATTTTTACACAGAGGCACTGTGACCTGAATGAGGAACTGCTCTTAAACTGGAGAGAGGGAGAGAGACAGAGAGACTATTTCAGTTCAGAATGGTTTTGATGAGCATGAATAACTTGACTCAAATGCATTTGGCCATCCTTAATGTTGTTATTTTAAAACTTTAAACTTCAAGGAGTCCAAAATGCAGAAGGCTTTCAATTCTGAAAATCTTGTTATTTAGAAACTATTTGACTGACAACTTGTCAAGCAAGAACTAAAGATTTGTAATAAAGCAAATTCTGCCGTAACAGGCCAATTCCATGGCATCTCTGTGAACATTCTGACAGTGAAAAGGCAACAACATAATGATACAGCAAGGCCTCTGGCAACACAATGACATATTTTCTCCGACTTTCACATCATAATACTGTGTTATTGCAGAGCTACCGTAGCTGTCAACCTCTTGAAAATGTTTCTTTGGTGAAAGTTGCATCTAAGTTCCAAAGACATTGGCATAGGGAATCAGAGTTAGCAAGCAGCATTGAGATAAGGGAGGGGGGGAAGGTCATCCAAACATTTCACAAAACAAAACAAGTAAATATGAAATAATTATTTTAAAGATACACAAAGGAGCTTTTAAATGACTTACTGGATAGCTTTTCTTTAATGTGAACCAACAATACATATAAATATCAAGAAGTGTTTGTTAAACAGCCACTTGACTGGTCACCAGACAATTAAGCAAAAAGCTACTAGATGTTGAAATACAGGGAGCTCTTTTTAAAATTGCTAATATTGACTGCATTTACCTGAAGAAAAGCAACCCTGAATTTAAGAGGATTTCCCAAAAGGAAGAGTGGCAAGATAACCCTGACAAAAATACTGTGTAAAGCCATTTCCCCATCTTGCCAACTCTAGCAAAATAACAACCTTGGATATTATCTGTTCCTATGCAATAAATATATGCATGGAATATTTGTGTAGCCTTGTATGCAAATAAACTAATCTGCCAAACACATATTCCCCAAAAGGAAAATTGTGAAAATGTTGTCCCAGGACTTGTTTGCTATTCGGTGCACTGCAATAGGAAGAGGAGGATGGTCACAGAGGGCAGGCAGGAAGTCGGCCATGATGGGATAGGAAAAGGGACAGACAGAAAGTTCTTCCCAGCCAAAACAAAGGGTCACATGGTAAGTCAGGTGATTTGTTTGGTACTCAGCATTTTTAGTACTTGTTGTACTTCCCAGAATCAACTAACGAGAAGTACTAAGATACCACTGCAACTGAATTAGTATTTGTGTGTTTGTGTTTGTGTTTGTGTGTGTGTGCCTTGGAGTCGGTATTGACTCCTGGTGACGCCTGGCCAAGATCCTGAAGTTTTCTTGGCAAATTTCAGAAGTGATTCTTCCTAGGGCTGAGAGAAAAGAACTGACTCAAGATTACCCAGTTAGATTTGTGCCTAAGACAAGACTAGAACTGTCTCCCACTTTCTACTCTGATGCCTCAACCACTATACCAAAGCCCATGAATTAACTACTAATTCATACTAATTGCTTGACAAATAAGAGACCCTACATGCAGACATAATTGACCACCATATGCATATACTTAACAACATTCAAATATATATACAGTAGATGCCCCTACCCAGTGGTGGGATTCAGCTGGTTCGCACCACTTCGGCAGAACCAGTAGCTAATTTTTTGTTGCCCAGGCCCAGAATGGACTTCCAGAAGTGGCATCCACACAGAGAACTGATGGTTCACATATTTAAATCCCACCACTGCCCCTACCTCCTTCTAGGGAAACAGGAAAAGGAAAGGAAAATAAAATGGTCGGTGTGAGGTGGGAAAAGGGTAACTAAATAGAGGTAGAAATAAAAAACAGAAAAACCTCATGTAGGTGTTACAATAGGATGAAATTCACAGGCAACACAGCTTGTTTGTTGCAGTAGCTAATCGTCAGGCATATCCTCCAGGGAATCCCCACTTTTCACTAGTAATGTCTGCTAGGGATGTGCAGTCTTTCCCATTTAATTCCAAAATGGTGCTTCAGAGCATGCAAGAAGTCCAAAACACTTTGAAGCACTTCCAGCATTTTCCCAGGATTACATGGCTGCCTCTTTGTAGTAAGGATCTTGAGAGAAGGTATTTCTATTTTAAAGACAGATGCTACATTTAGGTCCTATGTGCAACAAAGAACTTTTTGGAATGCAATCTAAATGCATCACATAAGTCCTAGGACTCATCTGCATAACCTGCTCATCTCAGTATGTGAACTTGTCAATTCCTGATTATGGGAATGCATGCTGTAGTTCTCAGCCTGCCTACTGTGAAGGCAACCTCTGATGATCTTTTTGTTGTTGTTTCATAATCAAAAGTAGTGTTTTCTAATCTCTCCAGGAACAAATGGCATTGGGCCATCTGGCTGCTGGACTTCATTTCTTCCAGTCAATGCCTCCACTCCAACTGGCTAGTAGGTGCTCTGCCAGCCATTCCCTCCAGTCACTGATTGCTTCCCTCCACTGCCATTTTATTCTGGGCTGCTAGATTAGTGAAACAGTACTTTTTTTTAACTAAGTCCACTAATAGATACTTTTCTTTTACTTTTTGTTTTCTTTTATATCACTCCCATGAAGATTACTTAAAAGGTTATAGTAGGACTCTTCTAATTTGGCTGCTACAGCTACAATTGACAGCAAAATGCTTAAAATGATTATTAAATCTTTAAAGAGGCATTTCTCTCTCAGCTAGTTCAATGTGCTAACCAATGCTATAATCTATTTTTCATCAACTGTACTCCATGCCACATACATTTATAGATTTTCAGAGGTCTAATTATGAAGTTTTTCTTCTTGTTAAGATAAAACATACATTTTAAAATCAATACTCCCAGTATGCTAATGGCAAAACTTTTTGAAGCTAACAAATGTTCCTAAAGTTTAATGCTTGTAGCAGACAAACATGACTGCTTGTTCATGCAGATTCCTACTTCACTGATGTTTATGTCTCAGTATTTATGGTTCCTTCCTATTTTCTCTTCTCATCTATTTCTCTTTTGTGGATTGCATATTTATGGGCAGGTCGCAGCATGCCCATGAATTACCTCTGCTTCACCAGGTAATTGGTAGACCTCCAGTAAAATTCAAGGTGCTGGTTATCCTCTTTTCCAGGCATAAGGCTTGGTTATTTGAGGGAGCACCTATCTCCTATAGTTCCTGCACAACCATAATGTCTGAAAACATTGGTATCCTCCAGGTCTCATCAATTAAACAATGGTGGGACCCAAAGAAGTGGGCCTTCTCTCTCATGGTATTGCTGGAACATCATCCCACCTGAGATTCACATAACCTCTACTTTGTCTCCATTAAATGAGTCCTTAACATCTGGTTGTATCCCCTGGCTATGAGTTAGAATTGTTGGCAGATCCTTGGTGAAGCATTTTGGTTACTTGATTGATTGTTGGTTTTCTCCAGTTTCTTTTGGATTCTATATTGCTGTTGTGTTTAGTAAGACCATGCATTAAAGATGCAGTGCGTAACTTTGTCTTCTAAGAATCCGCAATTCATAAGACCTTCAAAAGATGCACCAGTCAGTTTAATTTTTGGCTAATCTACAAAGCATCTTTGTTTAATGGATCCATCTACAAATTCCATTACAAAACAGCTCTTTCCAATGATGATTTAATCAAAGGGTGTCAATGTGTATGTGTATGTAATAATACAGTATTAACCTTGTGAATTCTCAAGCGTCCTCTTTCTGCTATGTATTCAAGATGGACAGTGATTAATATTTATATGTATTTATATGTAAGGGTGTAGATATATACATATGTTGTATACAGCATGTTTATATGTATGTTATGTATGTGTACACTTTTGAGAGCAGGCAACAGAATTTCATTTTTAATGTGTGCCAGTGTGCCCACAGTAAAAAATGATAATAAAGGTTATCTTATCTCTTCATATGCATACCACCAATCAGTCCCCTGTCCCCCTATTCTGAACAGGAATGAGATATGTACAATTTTTATACCAAATAATTTATCGATTTATTTTATGAAGATAAGTAAGCCAGTGCCTTGAATACTCTGCTACTTTTTTAATGAATAAACTTATTAATACTCTGAAGTTCACTGGAGTTTCAAAAATTAAACTCATAGCCAGAGAAACTTAACATTAATCACTAGGTGATAAAGATATGGTATTATACAACTACTTATTTTATTAAAGGGAGTGATAAATTTCACGCTTCCATTTTTTTTATGTTCTCATAGGTAAACTACATGTGGAGAACCAGATTTTGTGCCCTATTCTTTATTTTTTTAATTATTTTTTAAAATTACAGTCTTTAGTGTTTAGTAAACAACATGTTGTCCGAGTTCAAATATTTAACTTTAACTTCTTCAATATAAATCTGTGCAATACTACACAATTCAGTATTTTTTTCCTCATCCTCTTTTCTTCTTCATATTTTTTCCATTTTCCCCTCATTACACCATTACAATTTTGGTACTGTTAATGTATACAAAGTTAGATAAGCATCTTCATCATATTTTACTAATATCATACAAATAACAATAATATCAATTCATAAATCAATAGTCAATTCATTAATCAATATCCTGTTTTTCGTGCTCTTGTTAGGGTTTGATTTCCCATCAGCATTTGAAATATCTTTATCAGTTATGATTTTCTCAGTATTAATTACATTTATATAGCTAAAAGTTTTATTCAAATCAATCCTCCTCTTATCTTCATATTTCCCATATCAAAAAGAAAAAAGAAAAAAATGCTATCTTAATTCTAAGTCATATTTTTCATTATAAAAGTCTAATTATATCTAAGGGTCATCCATATTTAAACATATAATGCCCCCTCTAAAAGGTCAAATCTTCTGTTTTTTAAATCTGACTCTTTCTTTCTTTCTTTGCTAAGTCGCTTTCCAAGCCAGGGCAATTAGATCGCCCAGGAATTTTCTTTTTATTTTTGTAAAAATTGTTTGGCATGAGGAAGACAATCCAGGTAGGGTATTTTATTTTTGGGGGGGGGGGAATGGGAATTCCGCCCATTTATATTTCTTAAACAACTCCCAGTTCCTTTCTCCCTCCATTTCTCTTTTCATTCCCTGTCTCCCAAGTTGTGACATTTCCCTTAACAGCTCTATGTTCCCTTTTTAAAAATCTTCTCCTTGTCATCAGATATATTTTGCAGACCTAAGGGGTAAAAGGTCTTTTGCTTCTTCATTGTTATAGTCATTGTTATAGTCTTGCAGTATTTTGTTTGTATATAGTTGTTTATATTTCCCTTCTTTTATCTCTAACTCCATTTCCTCTGTTTCGTCTTCTGATTTCTGGATTATTTGTTCATATTTTGTAGTCATTATCTCGGAACTTTCTAGTTGTAGATTTAATTTGGAGATTTGCTCGTTTATATTGTCTACATTGTTTTTAGTCTCATGATGATTTCTTTTATGTCTTCTTTGCATTCAACAATTGTTTGGTGAATTAGTTGTAGCATAGAATATATTTCTTTCTGAAAGGTGTTTATTTTTTTTGAGGCATCATTCATGGAGATCCTCTAGTATCACCAGACTCAGTAAGAGTAAATTAAAGTTTCCTCTAGTTTTCTGGTCATTATATGTATTCTTTATAATCCAATAGATTCCAAACAATAGATTTAGTTCTGAAAGCAATATTTTATAGTAATCCTTTGTCTCAAGTATCCAAAAACTGTCAATCAGGCAAGGTTGTAATCCACTATGTTCGAAGTGTTCAAAATGTTCAACCTCTCTGAAAACAGCTAAAAAGTCTCTCCCAGCCAGGCGTAGTCCAAGGTCAAATTTTTCTTTCTCTCCCACTAGCTCTTGAAGTTAAAAGTCCAAGCTCAGTAGGTATTTATAATCCAAGAAAGTCAGGGTGATAAGTATGCCAAAATATTTTCCTTTATTGCCAGCTGTTCTCCCAAGCTAGGAATCATCAAGCAGCCAGGAAGCAAATTATAATGCTATACACAAATCCACCACTAGATGTCATTCAAAATCCATTTTCCACTCTTAAAACAAAGGATTGATTTCTTCTTGGGAATCTTTCCCAGGAAATTCAGTTGTAAAATAATAAAAAAAGGATCAATATTCTCACCCAGTTCCAAACATGCTATTTACAAGGTATTAAGTAGTGCTTTTTTCTCCTTCGGTTGTCAGCAGTTAATGGCCAGCCACAGGAATGTGGCTGGACTTTCCCCTGCCGGTTTGGAGGGCTTTCCTTGGATCGAATGGAGAAACTGCTGTCTCTCTGTGATCAACAAGGCACCCCTCCTCTTCATCGCCTCTTCGGGGTGATTTTAGGCCCTTTTTAGGGCCCCCAGCAGGGCAAAATCGGGTGCGGAAGACAGAGCTCTGCCTTCCTGCGTCCCATCTCATTGCGACGCACTATTCTTTAAAAGACCTTATTAAGATCACAAATCTCACTCCAAAATATTAAGTTTTAAAATTAAGTGGATTTCCAAAAGCAAATATAACAGAAAAACATAAAATACAGGTAGTCTTTGATTTACAACAGTTCACTTAGTGATCTTTCAATGTTACAACAGCACTGAAAAAAGTGACTTATGGCCATTTTTCACACTTATGACTGTTGCAGCATCCCCATGGTCATGTGATTTACATTCAGATGCTTGACAACTGGCTCACATTTATGATGGTTGCAGTGTCCCGGAGTCATGTGATCCCCTTTTGCAGCATTCTGACAAGCAAAATCAATGGGGAAACCAGATTTACTTAGCAACTGTGTTAATAATTTAACAACTGCAGTGATTTACTTAACAAATGTGGCAAGAAAAGTTGTAAAACGGGGCAAAACTCACTTTAAAAATTTCTCACTTAACAGCATAAATGTTGGGCTCAATTATGGTCATAACCTGAGGACTACCTGTACATCCATACTACAAATCTCTTCTATTAATCAATCTGTTTTTTTAATCACTTAATATCAAATTCATTCTGAAAATTTATTGGTAAACTCAATTTATGATTTCACAGAACTAGATTTTATGACAATAGATAAAACAAGCCAAGGGAAGGCATGCTTAACTTAACCTGTAAAATGAATTATCTTAAAGATTTCATTTTATAAAAAATACAGCAAAAGTAAGTATTAAATCACATATGTTGGTCTGCCATTCCAGAATTTTTAGGCACTAAATTGGGGAGGTAGCTAATAAGTGAAAACAAAAGGATTTCTTTCCTTTGTTTTCTATTCTAAATAGTCTCAGAACTCTTTAAATCTATTCCATGATTACTTTTCAACTGATTCATAATACTCAGGGTAGACTTAACTTATATTGAAATTCAAACTATCGAGGCTTTTTGTGCAAGGTTAGCTACATAGCTATAATTCCTAGAAAACATTATCTGCATTGTGGTTACATGCAACTCAATCACTGTTTGCATCTATCATTTGCAACTGCTTGTAATTCATTTCAAATTCATTTTATTTTGTATAGATGTAGCTGTTACTTATTTTACATAATGCAACAGGAAGAAAAACAATTCCCAAATACCTTGCTTTTAACACAGGAACAAGAGTGGTAATTTTACTGTTTCACTATTCACTTAAGTACACAGAGATCATAATTTTCACAATGCAACAATGTAACATACACAGGTAGTCCTCAAGTTATGACAGCAATTGGGACCAGAATTTCCAAGCAATGTGATCATAAAATATGACATTATGTGACCTCGATGCTTTGCAATGGCAATCCCAGCAGGCCCCATTGCTGTTATTAAATGAATCCCACTGGTCATTAGGCAAGGACCCAACCCAATCCAGAACATTCCCATATTGCTCCCTCCCAGCCCTGACCCTCACTAAGGTAAATGCTTCCTTTTCAACTCCCCCAACCTGTCTATTTCCTGCCATGTCTACCCTTTTGGTTATCCTACACGCCACTGCCTCTGCAGGCACTGTGTTCTGCCAGCACTGCTAACCCCAACGGATCTTCATCCTCTTTTTCCTCCCTCAGGTGACTACAGTAGGTGTGCTGGCCTGGCCTTTCATGAGACAGTAGCTGGCCACTTTTAAAACTATCATTCTGCCACTTAATAATTTGGGATCTTTATCATGTATCCTTTATTGTAGTTTCCTAGTGATAAGATAAATTATTAGTTTTCTTACCATTTCCTTGTTTCTTGGTTGGATACAGGTATGCATCTCAGACCAGCGCCTACCACCATGAGAAAGGATGTTAGCAACACAGTTTCCCTGAGGCCTGCAGGGGAAAAAATAGACATTGCTTTAGTAAAACATATCAATTCAGGAACTGGAAAGTTCAAATTAATCAAATACAACACTGTTAATAAAATCCCAAAGATTAAGATAATAAAAACAGAGTGTTTCATCATAATTAAAGCCAAAATATTGCTGGACCTTATTTCACTGTTGCCAAGCAAGAAGGCATGAGGGAAATAGTTTTATACTTTTGTTATCTCCAGCAACTGGTGGTTAGAGACTTATTGTTTCCAGTTCTGAAAGTATTATCAGCATGGTTTGTAGCCTCATTGAGCTTCATCCGCTATATATTTTGTCTACTTTCCTTTTAAAGCAGTGAAGACTACTGATCATGGCACAAGTTTGTATTGCTGAATTCTACAGCAGAATTACATTCTGCACAAATAATGTTGAAAAGATATGCATGCAGCTGAAACTCTAGAACAGTGTTTCTCAACCTTGGCAACTTTACAATAGCTGGAAAATTCTAGGAGTTGAAGTCCACACATCGTAAAGTTGCCAAGGTTGAGAAACACTGCTCTAGAAGATACACAGAGGAACTACTGGAGTGTAAACCCACATTGCATTCCTTAAGAAAGTAAGGATAGCCCTGTCATCATCCATTTTAAACCAGCACTAGGTTTCCCATAATGGCCAGCCAGATGCCTTTGGAAAGCATACAAGCCGAACCTGAAGGCATACTCCTCTTTAACCACCAGCCATTCTTCTCCTGATATTGGTAGTTGAAGGAATACTGCCACCTATTTCGTGGTATCAAGTCGAATAACAGCCCTTAATAAACCCTTTTTCTATATTCTTGTGGATTAGATAAATGCTCTTTGAAATGCATTCAAGTCAATAATCATCATTGCATGCTGTGGTAATGAATTTTACTAGTTAATTATGTGCTTATATGAAGATGTATTGCTTTTATCTGTTCTATATCTGTTCAATAAGTTTTACTGGATGATCCTTAGTCCTTATGTTCTGAAAAGGAATGTGTTTCTATTTTATCCAAACTATGATTTTATACTCAATTATGTCTTTTCCACCTTTTTTCAGTGATAAATGGTCCTCAAAGTTCTATCATTTTCTCACAGGGAAGGTGTTCAAATTATTTTTCTTGTCCTCATCTGCATTTTTCCCAGCTCCGGCTACTTTTCTACAGTTGGCAACCAGAATTACAGATATGGACGTATCTTAAATTTGGAGAATCTGATCATGTTTATTTTCCATCTTTGCTTTAATGATTTGTCTTTTCCCAAATCCTACATACTGAGCTCATATCGTAACTGAACTAACCAAGATATTTTTCTCACTAATTTCTTGATTCAAATGCCAACAAGTATACATGTGAACTTGTAGGGTGGAGGCAGATGTTGACTTAATGTGCATCTGTTTACACTTAGTTCAGCTAACCACATTCATTATTTACCTGATCAGTTTTATTCATCAACTTTAAAGAGCTCTTTGCTATCATTTATGGCTTGCCACTTAGAATAAATTGGTAGCATGTGAAAACCTGGCCTTGCTTACCCAACTAAAATCCTTGAAGGACTATATTTCTTACTTTCCTCCATTCAAGAAAATTCCTGTTTATTTCTACTTTATTTTTTAATAGTCCATTAAAAAATCTTATCACACAACCATTAAAGAGATTTTGATGAGGAACTATGTCAAACGCTTTTAGAAAATTCCAATATATAGTGATGACTAAGTCACCTCTATCCACATGCCTCTTGACACTCATGTTCCCCTATGTGTTTAGTGACTATTTGATTACCATATCTACCAATTTGCCTGGAACAAACTTCATTCATTCATTCATTTTCTATGACTACCCGTCACAATTCATTACTCTGAAGCTGACAGTATGGGATTCTTATGCATCTCCCCAAATCTGTCAACTCTGCAACAAACCTGAATGAAGCCATTTGGCTCGTTTTCAGTTGCCACCAGAATGGGAGGGTGGTGGTGGAATTTTTCTGCTAGCTTAAACAATTCTCTGTCCCGTGGGAACCAAGGTCATTTCTGTTTGTTAGACTGGGAGGTGAGTTTTCTGTTAGAAAGCCCGCCAAACTGTTCTATCAGGAAACGTAGCTGACTGCATAGTAATGGGGTGGGAAGTTTAACTTTGTATACTGTAACATTTTGGAGGGAACTTTAATCTTGGTTTCACTTTTGACAGTGCCGATACTTTGTAGTCAATAAACATATTCTTAAAGGAAACCTCAAGCCACAAAGTTCTGTTTCAGTTGGTCTCATATATCGGAACCATGACAATCTCTTTCTAAAATTAGCATCATATTGTCTACTTTCCAATCCTCTGGCACTGATTTTGATTTGAAGGTCATTGTTTTCTTTTGCCTTAAATGCCCATTTGACATGTAAGAATTTTAGAGTGGCTGGCATCAGGACCTGATGATATGTTGCTATCTCCTAGAATATCCTCCATTGTTAACCCAATTTGCCTTAGCTGCTTTAGTTCTCTCCCTCATCCCCACCCTCGAAAATCAAACCCAGCTTGAGCTACCCATCTTACGTCTTCTGTAGTAATGAAAGGTACAAAAAAAATCATTCAGTTTCCCTGCAATTTCAGTATTTTTCTTGGTTCAATATTTTTATTCTTTTGTTATCTCATGGCATTCACCTTGTTAGCTGGTTTTCCTTTCAGTCTTTTTTATTAACTCCCTCATTTTTCAGGAATTTCTGTTTTTGTAATCAGATTTGGCTGTGCTGGACCTGCAGATAATTTTCAGGTATGGTAAACCTAACAGTATTCCTTCTAGTCAGTACCAACTCTATCTCCAGTAGTACTCAATGACCTTCTGTGAGACATTCGGCTTTCTCTACTATCCTCTATTTTTAAACTTATTGTAATTGTTTACATTTGCACTTTAAGAATTTCATATTTTGGAATTCTCATCCACCTTGAGCTCCTTTTTTCAACAGCTTCTTCTGCTATGGAATCCTATTTATCACTGCTTTGAATTTATCTCTTATACCCAGTTCTGGTTACTTTGATTTCCTCAATTAAGTCTTTCTTATTGGTTAGTATCAAGGACTGCTCATTCTTTTTTGCTTTTCTCTACTTACCAAAGAAGAACGTCGTCAGGAAATTTTTATGCTTTGATAATTTTATCTGCATTCTTCTGTGGTTTTCCAGATGTATCATTTTTCAAATTCAGTGACCAAAACTGTACCAGTATTCTAAATGCTGATATTCTATAGATTTATATAAATGTATTACTGTACAATATAAACTTGGTGGTTTTCCTTTTAATCCCTTTCTTAATAATCCCTGCTGAGTTAATACCTTGAGTTCGATTCACTAGAGTTTCCACTTTTGTAGTCAAATGTGACTGTGCTGGACCTTGAAGAAATTTTCTATTTGCATGCATGTTTAACCTAATAGTATTACTTCAAGTAGCATCAACTATGCTTCCAGCACCATTACAAAAATCCTATGTTCTTCTATAAAGGAAAGAAGACAGATTGTTTTTTTGTTTTTTTTTACTGCTACAGACTTTCAAATGCAGCATTTTGCTGTACATTTTTATGAGAGATATGGATAAAATGGAAGTAGGTAGAGGCTTAATCTGCTCCTTATCCTTGTATTCTCTCATATTGGAAAATCAATGCTTTTGTGTCTTTAGCTTTACCATGAGTCATGTCTCCTGGACACACTGCAATGCACTAGAATACTAAAAATTAATTCTATAGACATTTTTATTTGACAACTGGATTCATATGTAAAATTGATTTAACATGCTAAATATGTTAGAAAATGTCTACAAAGATTATTATCAGCCTCCTGTTTCTCTCTCCCACACATTCTTTTCCCACCTGGGGGAGGGATAGTTTATGGATTTCCAAAAACTCAAAATAAGAATGGATAAGAATGGAGCAGAAACCAGTATTTTTTTCTATTCTCTCACACTTCTTCAGGCTAAGAGAAAGCTAAATAGAGGCACACTGAGTTTTAAAAGGGATAAAATACCTTTCTAAGCCTTTTAAAGTTTTAACTGTGTTGAGTTCCAGATGCACTTATTGGGAAGATATCTGTATGAAGACCCTTAAAGTATTTAACTGAATAACAGACATCTGTACTTGTTTATCTACACTTATATTAATCTATGTGACACTAGAAGCTAATTCTGATTTGAAGATACATAACCAATCAGTTCTTTAACAGTTTTAATGCTAAAATCTCTTTTTCCTGGTATTGCATGCTATATCATCAAAGTCATGCTACAGTTAAAGCATTACATCTCCTAGAAAAATTAGAATGTTCTGCATATTTTCTCTGTACCACAAATATTGACAAATGCTGTTCAAGGGAGGGAAAAAATAATGCTAGAGGTTTAGATAATATGAGTAAGTCACAACTGAAAGCCAAGGACTGGCATGAACTGTTATGCATCAATTGCTCTGGCAAACAGCACTATCAACAAATAAGCCTTTTTCAAACCTATTCTGATGGCCAGAAGTCATTGAAGATACAACTTGGATCACAGTGAAAGAAGAAAAAACCAGTCACAGCTTGGGAAATGGGGATCTTTGCAAAAGCATTTCCAAAGATTTCAACAAAAATAAAAAGATCTGTGATATACTTGCCAGAAAGCAGAGTCCTGATAACAATTCATCCTCTTATCAGAATTCAACTTCCTTTCTATGCTCTCCAACAATGCAATCTGATTTCTACTATCTTCCAACCTACTCTACCAATGGATAAGAAATCTGCCTGGATTTCAGCTTTTCTTAAGCTTTCTTTTCTGCACCTAGGATTAAATATTTTATAGTTTGCTTATTGCTTAGTGTGTACTCTTCCATTGCCTACATTCTAGGCAATCTAGTGCTATAAGTGTGATTTTACATCTTTCAATTTGTAAATATATCATCACCAAGTATATTGGATTTATAGAACTTTTAACATTTTTACCATGCATAGGTAGAGTTCTTATTGTCCAAATGAAGAGGAATTCCATGTATCAGTGAAAATTAGAGTGGAGAATCAATCCTCATCTTCATAAAGGTGAATGAACTGGAGATATACATAAGCTCTGGATATCAGGATCCAAAAAAATATTTGAGTACCACAAGCCAAGTCATGTTGGCCATGATATACTTTGTACAGAAAGATCAATTGCATTCTGTTCAAATATTAGTGCTGGCTATTTCCCCAAGCACCATGGGGAAGAAGAATATGTGGCATAGAATAAATGAGAATAAAGGATTGATGCCCACATGGTAACGACAATAGTGAAACTGATTTTTTCTCTGACTTAAGTGAATTGGAAATTGGTCAGATAACACTGATCTGTTTATTGCTTGGAGCTGCTGTCTTGTATTCCTTCCTCTCCAATATTAAGCCACACTAATCTAGTTCGATCTCATTAGAAAGGGCAAATCCTTCTTTCAGTAGCTGTAATTAGGAATCAGAGAGCTGCCTGGTTACCTGGTGAGGAAACAGTGTTAATAAGCTCTTGGCATCAAATAGTTTCTGTGGGAATTGAGGACTATTTGAAAGGGAACAATAATCATGGTATCCTTCTGAACTGCATTTATCTAGGATACCTTTCTGCAAGGTTCTGCTCCTTCCTAAATAGGTAGTCCCAACCAGTGTATGTGTGTGGGGTGTGTGAAGGTGGGTAGATTATCCAGACAGCCATTTTCTTATGGACTTCAATCCTCTCTCATATTTTTAATCATCTACATCAGTGACCCCCAACCTTTTGGCCACCAGGGGCCAGTTTTCCGCGGAACAGAGGGGGTGTGGTTTCGCATGCTGCCTGCATTCCGTGGATGGGGCTTCGCTTGTCTTCATGGCCCAGTTTCTGGCATGCCACGGCCCGGTGCCGGTCCATGGACCAGGGGCTAGGGACCCCTGATCTACATGAAATCAGTGGGAGAGCATATGTCCATTTGGAACACAGTGTTATCTGTATGCTACAGTATGTACTATAATGTCTTGTTCCAGTGTACAGAAGGTTTGGATGGGCTGAAACATGTGGAGACTCAATCTCAGCAAGATGGGAACAGGATCTAATAGAATCAAATATAATAGAAGCTGGAAGGGACCTTGGAGGTCTTCTAGTCCAGCCCCCCGTTTAAGGAGGAGAACCTATACCATCTGAGACAAGTGACTATCTAGCCTCTTCTTAAAAATCTCCAGTGATGGAGTGCCCACGATTTTTGGAAGCAAGCTGTTCCACTGGTTAATTGTCCTCATTGTCAGGAAGTTTCTCCTTAATTCTAGGTTGCTTCTCTCTTTGATTACTTTCCTTCCATTGTTTCTTGTCCTGCCCTCTAGTGCTTTGGTGAATAACGTGACCCTCTCTTCTTTGTGGCAGCCCCTCAAGTACTGGAATACTGCTATCATGTCTTTCCTATTTCTTCTTTTCTTTAGACTAGCCAGACCCACGTCCTGCAGCCGTTCTTCATATGTTTTAGTCTCCAGGCCTTTGATCATCTTAGTTGCTCTTCTCTGATTTTTTCCCCAAACTCTCAACATCTGTTTTGTGATATGGTGATCAAAATTGATTGCAGTATTCCAGGTGTGGTCTTACTAGGGTTTTATAAAGCGGTACTAATACTTCACGTGATCTTGATTCTATGCCTTGGTTTATACAACTCAGGATTGTATTACCTTTTTTGGCTGCTGCTGCACACTGATGGCTCATGGTCAAGTGATCGTCCACAAGGTCCCTCTCACAGTTACTATTTTTAAGCCAGGTCTCGCCCAATCTGTACTTGTACCTTTGATGTTTTACTGCCTAAACATAAAACTTTGCTTTTCTCCACATTGAAACTCATTTTGTTGCACAGGGCCCTTTGTTCAAGTTTGTCAAGATCTTTTTGGATCCTGAGTTTGTCTTCTGGGGTGTTGGTTACTCCTTCCAGTTTGGTGTCATCTGCAAATTTGATGAGTTCCCCTTCAATTCCCTCATCTAAGTCATTTATGAAGATATTGAAGAGTACTGGGCTTAAGATGGAACCTTGTGGTACCCCACTGCTTACTTCTCTCCATGTGGATATGGTGCCATTGAGGACTACTCATTGAGTACGGTTTGTCAACCAGCTACAGATCCATCTGGTGGTGATGCTGTCTATTCCATCTTTTTCTAGCTTATCAAGGAGTAGGTTCTACCTTGTCAAATGCCTTACTGAAGTCTAAGTATATTATGTCCACAGTATTTCGCTGGTCTATTAGTTTAGTCACTTTATCGAAGAATGAAATAAGATTGGTTTGGCATGATCTGTTTTTGACAAACCCGTGCTGGCTACTAGTTATAACTTTGTTTGCTTCTAGTTGTTCGCAGATCTGTTTTTTGATGATCTTTTCCAGGGGATCTTCCCAGGTATTGATGTTAGACTGATTGGTCTGTTGTTTCCTGGGTCTGTTTTTCCCCCTTTCTTGAAGATGGGAAACACATCAGCCCTTTTCCAATCCTCAGGTATTTCCCTGGTGCTCCAGGATTTTTGAAAGATATGGTGCAATGATTCTGAGATAACATCTGCCAGCTCCTTCAGAACTCTGGGGTGTAATCTGTCAGGTCCCAGTGATTTATATTCATCAAGGTAAGATAGGTGTTCTCTTACCATTTTCTTGCTTATTTTAATTTTTGTTTCTAGTTTGTCTTTTGCAGTGGTTTTTTTTGGTATGTTGGGCTATAGTTTCTTTTTGTGTGAAGACTGATGCAAATTATGAGTTAAGCAGTTCTGCTTTCTCCCTGTTGCCTATTATTTCCTTGCCATCTTTTCTCTTTAATGGACCTATAGTTTCCTTGACTTTTTTCTTGTTGTTAATATATTAGAAGAAACTTTTTTTATTATCCTTGATTTCTGTTGCAAGTCTTTGTTCTGAGCCTTTGCTTTCCTGACTTTATCTTTGCATGTTCTGGCTGTCTGCTGATAATCGGCTTTAGTTATGTGCCTCTCTTTCCATTTTTGGTATTTGTCCTTTTTGTCTTTTAGTTTGTTAGAAAGATCTTTGTGCAGCCATGCTGGTTTCTTCTTGAGTTTCTTGTTTTTCTTTTTCAGTGCTATTCTGCTGATATGGGCTTTTATGATCACATTTTTCAGGGTTTCCCACGCTTCTTGGGTTGTTTTCCCCTTTAGGATTTTCATCCATGGGATCTTTCCTAGATTCTCTCTGAATTTGTTAAAGTTAGCTCTTTTGAAGTTTAAGACCCTGGTTGGATTGTTTTCTGTTGCTAGTGTTTGCATTATATTAAACTCCAGTATGATGTAGTCACTTTTGCCCAAGGTTCCGGTAACTTCAACTCCCTCTGTCACTTCTTCAGTATGGCTTTACGCCCAGTATGGCTTTACATCTAGTTCCCTCTTCCACCTTTTGTTAAGTATGGTATTCTGCTCTAGTGTGTGTATGGGATACTGTCCCTGAAGAAGTAGGGTTGTATCATGGGACTCCTCTTGGACTAATGGCTACTGATATGTGAGCAGAGAGAGGACAGGTATGTGTGTGTGTGTGGGGGGGGGGGAACTTTGCCTAAATTCAGTTGGTGTGCTAGCTGCAGCCCCCCACTTAGAATGAGAGAACTTTGCAATAGTAACAATAATATCATTACTATGCCTGTAGCCTACTGCAATGCAGTCTACATGTACTGCCTTTAGAGACCATTCAGAAGTTTCCATTTGTCCAAAATCAGTAGCCCAGTTATTTGTTGACACTTGCTCCTAGTGAAGCACATTACAGCTTAGCTCTGGTCTCTGCAAAGGCTTTCTTTTAGCTTCTGTGCTGGTTATTATCAATAAATTCTGCGTGGCTTGGCACTGAGGTACTTGTAGGACCTTCCTCTCAATCCAGAATCTACCTGCTTGACTTGTGTATCAGAGAAATTATATATGGAGTGGAAGCTCATAGCTTTTAGGTAATACCATCTATATTATGAAACGGCCTTCCATTAGAAATCAGGTTGGGCCCACAATTTTTGTCTTTTGGAAACTTTTGAAAACTGAATTACTGTATTCTGGGGGTTATATGGTGAATACTAGGAAGCCCAATTTTGTCTAATGATATGTACAGTAGTTATAAGTTATTAAGTTCAGATCTTGGGTTGTTATTGTTTTCACCATAGATGGGGTTTTTTTGTTTCATTTAACTACTGTAAACCACTGGGCTTCTTTTGTTTGTACCAGGTATAAATACGATACAAAGTATACTGTAATCAGGAATCATTAGAATTATGTAATAGCTTCCAACTTTATTCTGTTGACCTTTGAAATTGGAATATTCACTGGAGACCAAGATCATGACCTTGACTATAAGTTGGCTGACTCAATATTCAGCAACATTTTAGTTGATTTCTAAGGTAATCCTCATAATCTATAAGTCCCAGGTAGGAGATTCATAGATATCGTTTATCATAGCACTTAAATTATCAACATTTTTAAAATTGCAGTGTCCACTCATGATGTTTAATTTTCTTAAATAATCTATTGTACAAAATACTAGAAGAAAAAGTAATATATATTGCAACACTCCCCAGATAAAACCACTCAACCATATTTATTTATTTTATTTATTTTATATTTGAATTTATATCCCGCCCTTCTCCCGTAGGACTCAGGGCGGCTGACAATCTATTTAAAATACATACAAAACAATACAAATTTAAAATTAATTAAAAGGAATATTAAATATTTGTCGAATTTAAAATATAATTAAAACCCCCCTAAAAATTACCCTAGGCCAGTCCTGCAAGCTGGAATAACCAAGTCTTG
>NW_015387083.1:266974-292791 GCF_001527695.2 Protobothrops mucrosquamatus
CCCCATGTAGAGAGCATTGCAGTAGTCCAGGCGGGAGGTGACAAGTGCATGAGTGACCGTGCGTAGGGCGTCCCGGTCCAGAAAAGGCCGCAACTGGTGAATCAGGCGTACCTGATAAAACGCCCCCCTGGTCACGGCCGACAACTGGTCATCCAGCGTCAGCCGCGAATCCAGGAGGACGCCCAAGTTGCGTACCCTCAGTAATCTACAGCCCATCCTGGAAAAGGTGCTACTACTTCATGGGCAATAGTTGATAGTTAATAACTAAGGTAGGGAACTTCAGAATATAAAAGTTAATGTGATTTATACATGTTTAAGGTGTTGTACAACACTTCTTAATGTTTTGGTAGTTTGTTCATAAATGTTGAGTTTGGGCTTATTACTTCTTATTATGACACAGTAAATCCATGTAATAATCAAAGTTAATCTGACATCACAGTTTGCAATTATTTTTCAAAGCAGGTTTTACATGTGATAGGAGTTCATGTGAAAGAGGACACAGACGGAGACTATTAAAAACTCAAGAGTGTTCCTGAACTTCTAAGGATCATTAAGACATTACAAAGCATTATAGTTAGTGGAATAGTATTAAGAACAGAAGAACCCTATTTTTCATAAAAGAAAAGAGATTTAGTTAAAATGGAAATATGTTCATTTTTGAGTATTAAACAAAACAATTTAGCATTTCTACTAGAAGAAAAATTGTATTAGAATATAATAACAGAACTACTGGATGAGTCCAGTATACTGTTTCTCAAGCCAATCAAATGCCCCAGGTGCTTTTGTAAGCACAGAAGGAACATAGCCCCCCCCTCCATTGACACACAGTAACTGGTATTTGGATGCACACAATCCCCAATTCAAAGATAACACTGAGCCTTCAAAAGCAACAGCTCTTCACAGACATATTCTCCATGAATTTTGAAACTATCCAAGTTAGTGCCATAGCCACATCTTATAGTAACGGTATTCCATAAATTAATTACTTTCTGGGTGAATTAGTGCTTCTCTTGTCTCTTTTATGTCTTAAAAAATGTATTGGATTGCCCTTGGTACTAGTGTTCTGAGAAAGGGAGAAGAACTTGAATAAAATTAATCCAGCATTGTTATTACTGATGGAATTCTATATGCAAAGACCAAGCATGAGCAAATATTGAAATATGTCACGCCAACTAACAAAGATATGACTGGTTTTAAATTTTTTTACCCTTCCTACTTGTTATTTTTACAAAATTAAAATATACAGTACATATAATTCCCACATAACAACACACTGCAACTTATAATCACATCCCGTATTACTCATAAGTTATTTTAAGTAACAAAAACAAGATGCTCTCTTGTTTATTCTCTGGGTTGTGTTTTTAGCCCATGATATGACACGGGGGCTTGTGTTTATAATAATCAAACAGAATAAGAGGTAATGTTGAAAATATCTAATTTTATACCATTTCTTTTCTTTCTGTTAAAACAAGGACAGATTTTACAAAGTGCTCACCAATAAGGTTGGCAAGGCAATGTTTTTCCTGCCTTATACAGTCCCAAAGCTTTCTCCAAACCCTCCAATAATTAAGAAATCTTCCCAAATAAGGTAAGAGTATGGCAGAGAACTTGAGAAATGAATATCCAAAGTTTGATGAAACAGTTCCAATTATCTTTCTTTTTTTGCTTTTGTTTCTAAAAATATTTATGTAACATCTTAGCATCTATTTAGATGATCCCGTCTGTCAATGTATTCAGAATAGACAGGAAGAACACCAAAGAAGAGTTTAAGAGATGAAACCTGTTAGGTCTCAAAAACACTAGAGAATATACTTAATTTTACAGATTATATGAGAATACTGCATGCTCAAGGATTTAATTAAGGAGCCCTAGTCATGATTGCTCTTCAGATTTATATCCAACCTCCATTAAAGGTTGTCTACATAGCACTTCTTCTATCATTTTTTCCCCTCAGAACTATTAGGCTGAGTTGACAAACATGACTGACCCAGTCATTCTGTGACTTTCTGTCTGCAGGAAACACCATAAAACATCTTGTATTATACTAGCTCTAACTACACATTGACAGTGCCAGGCCTCGCCCAAAGACAACACAGTGAAATCCAATAGTGTCTAATCCTATATTTGCTTACACCTAGTGGACAGAATCTTGCCAAACAAAAGCCCTAACTCAGGGATAGGGAACCTTGGCTCTTTTATGATTTGTGGACTTCAATACCCAGAATTCCTGAACCAGCATGGTGACTCAGGAATTCTGGGAGTTGAAGTCCACAAATCATAAAGGAGCCAAGGTTCCCTAGCCCTGCCCTAACCTATTAGATATATGTTAAAGGATTCTAGGATGTGGCTATTCTGAATCTCTTCCTCCCTCCCTCCTCCAGCCCTGGAGTGTGCACTCTCATAATGGGAGCCTCTCTATGGAAAATCTGTTGCCAAAACTCTCCCCCACTGTTCTTCCAGGTGCACATTCCATCACATATAGGTCCAAATAGTTCCTTCATGCCAGTGGAATTCTGCAGCCAACTAGGTTCCCCTTTTGTATGGGAAAACTCTACATTGTGCATCTAGGTGTATTTATTTATTTAATCTCTAAACTGTCACAATGATGGGCTCTTAGTGGCATACAAGAGTAATTAGTCATCAAATATTTTTGGAGTACAATACTACATGTCATCATTACAATTTATAAAAAAAATTAAGCCAAAATTAAGAGCAATATAAACCTGCCTATGGTGTTATCTTAACTAATTATAAAGGCCCTCTGGGAAAATTCTTTTTAACTTCTTTCCAAAAGTACAGTGTAATCTAGCTTCTTGTGGAAAGTTGCTCTACACATAGGGGTTTTTATGGAGAAGCACATGTGCAGAAGAAATGTTTGATGAACTAAGCACTTCACTGGAACTCTCAATAGGTGATCTAAAACAATTTAAAATAAGATATTACAGTGTTTCTGGAAGGAAAAGAGGATCTGAAGCTTCTAAGAGAGGGGGGAAAACAAATACCATTAGTTATTTAGTATTAAAAAAGGAAGCAGTGGTAATTTCCAAATATAAAAATCCTTTGCAAATAAAAACAATGGACAATGATGCCCATTTAGTAAGATAAGAATGTTTATTTTGTACAACTACAGAAGATGGCAAGTAGAAATTCACAGAAAAACTTCAGATAAGACCATTCTCAAGAAAGATAAATATAAAACTATTTTAAAACCATTTAATAATGATGCAAGGGACAAAAATAGTAAAAACAACAAGCAAGCCTGTATCTAAATCTTGGAATAAAATAATAAAAAGGAATCTAATGGAACCAAGCAATGACTGATCTTTATCAACTCTCCTTTACAACTACAAAATAAGCTGAGAGTGGGCTGAAAGTCTTTATAATATGTCTTTTAAGGATAATGTTCAGATTCCCTTAGTTACAAAAGATCTAATCTTGGAAGTCCTAGAGATGGCACAAGAGAAAAAGAACCTTATTAACACTCAAAAACTCATGAGATATCCGAATCATGTACTCAAATGCAACTCTATACAATACAAAGAATTGTGCTGGAAAAAAGTGGAAGGAAGAAAAAAAAAGCAGGAACTACAGAGAAACACTTGAGCAGTAATGTACAAAAATGAACTCATTTAAATGATGAAGAATATGCAAGGGGTAGCACAGAGATGCATCCAATGAAGATTCAAGATCATCAATCTCCTGCAAGGGAAAGATACTGAACAAAACTGAACTGAATCCTTCAGTAATTGCCACTTCAATCATTTCTACTCCACGTCCTGTTCAATTATTATGAAATCTTCAGATCCTACAACAGTTTACTCCTTTTCAAGGGGGAGCAGGATATGAGCATAGCCTTGTCCCACTCTCTCACTGCCCTCCATGGAAAAAGAATGAATATATGAAATGAGGTTTAAAAAAAAAGTGGGAAAAGTTACATCTTTCCTGCCTGGCTGATGGAAAAAAAAAATCCCTGGATAGGGAAGGTGCTTCATCAACGATTTCACATATTGTTCTAGATTCCTTGTTCTGAGATTTTATTCCACAAATATAAAATGCCCTTCCAGCTCTTCCATGTTTGGAGGGAAACTCCTTTCTAATATAGTAAAACTACAAAACAGAGTTGTTACACTTCAGCATTGTTCACTCTCCAGCATGGAAGAAACTCTTGATATGTATATCTTTTTAACAGCTTTAATCACTAAAAAGGCACTTTCAATTTACTGTTTTCAAGAGTTGCTAAATTAAACAAATCTAACATCTTTGACAATTTTGTAATCCATCCTGGATCCATATCTATATAGCTATTTCACTTTCTTATCAAGACTGTAATCTTCTGGTAGTAACTCTCACTGAACTCAATGGATTTCTTTTGATAAGGCATATCTGGAATTACTTTGTAAACAGTTAATTTTAAAATACTACAATTATTTCAGAGCCTTGGGGACATGAAAAGATAAACCACTGAAATAATGTAAACATAAATGAAAAGGCACACATGTGGATGACTATTTCTGTGGGAATAAGCAAGAATTTCTTGTTTAAAAAGTTACAATTAAAAGCCTAATTGCTGTCCTTGCACTTTCAGCTGAACTCATTTAGTCTTGAGTGCCAAAGGCAAAATTGGCTGGAGAATTATGGGAGTTGAAGCTCAATACAGCTTTTTTTATGTTAAAAAATCTTTTTTTAAGCTTAGGTATAGGCTTATATAATGAAGCAAGTGCAAATAGTTTGAGGTGTTTTACTTCCCAATCTGCATTCACTCTTCAAAGCTATGAACAACCTGAAGGTTCAGATGGTGACTCTTGACACCCTCCCAATTCTGCCATTTCAGCTAGCAAAGCAAACCAAGAGCACACCTGCTCTGTGAAGGGGTCCAGAGAGGAACTGCATTTAATGAATCATTTGTAGAGGTTGAAGATATAGTCATGTATGCTTCCAATTAGCATTCGTTTATTATTTATTTGCTTTTGCTTTTTGTGTTGGGTTATTTTTCTGTTAAACAAGTTTGTTCTGCAAAATGAAAAATAAACATTAACAAGTTAGAAAAGGAACAAGTATTTGCAGTGCTTTTTTTGTAAAAAAAAAAAAAAAAAAAGGGGCGCCGGAACTCACACGTCATACAACCCGCTTTGCCTACCCTACAAGATTCCATCCAAAAAAGGTGCCGGAACTCCGTTCTGGGCGTTCTATGACAAAAAAAGCCCTGAGTATTTGTATTTTAACACCAACTTTTATATCTAACCTTCAGTGAAATGCCAGTATCGTTTTGCCGCTGACTTTCTGAAAAAGCAGAATCATGCTGGTCCTAATTTTATCTAGTAAAATGTCTTCAGGAGTTTTATTTTATTGTCAAGATGATGTTCTGGTTATTTTTCAATGCTCTCTGTACTCATCCTGTCATTTCTCTTTTGTAAGCAAAGCTTGCATGGATCAGGAGCTGAGTATCTATATCTTTTCCTTATAGTTTCATTTCATCCACTAAGATCTAGTAATAGTCCCATACAGGCCACACTGCATTAATCCAACCAGGAAATAACTAAGGCACAGGTCAGCAATCTGCGGCTCCGGAGCCGCATGCGGCTCTTTGAGCCTTCCCCTATGGCTCCCAGCTTCCTCTGCCATTTGCAGAGAGAGACAGAGAGAGGCACTTGTGCTTCCCTGCTTCTCTCTCTGTCTCTCTCTCTCTCTCTCTCTGTCTCTGTCTCTCTCTCTCTCTCTGTGTGTGTGTGTGTGTGTGTGTGTGTGTGTGTGTGTGTGTGTGTGTGTGTGTGTGTGTGTGTAAAAGAGAGTAGACTCATGGTGTTCTCTGACAAGCTGAAAAGCTTTTTGGGTGGGGCTCCTCCCTTTGCTGCATCTCTGCAGGAAGCAGGAAGGGCAGGAGAGAGATAGCTAGCCTAGCTATGCTGACTCAGGAATTCTGGGAGTTGAAGTCGATGAGCCATAAAAGAGTCGAGGTTGCCTACCTCTGAGCTTGTTGGAGAATAGCTTGAAGCCAGCTAAGCAGAAGATCGGAGCTAAGCAGAAGATCGGAGAGAGGGAGCTAAGCAGCTAAGCAGAAGATTGGAGAGCTAAGCAGAAGATCGGAGAGAGGGAGAGAGGGGGAAGAGAGAAAGCTAAGCAGAAGATCGGAGAGAGGGAGAGAGGGGGAAGAAAGAGAGAGAAAGAGAGAGGGAGAGAGAGAGAGGGAGGGAGGGAGGGAGAGAAAGAAAAAGAGTGGGGGAAGAGGACTGGCAGACCAAGGACAGAAAGAGAGAGAGGGAGAGAGAGAGAGAGAGGGAGGAGGGAGAAAAAGACAGAGAGAGAGACCCTTTTGACATCTAAAATGAAGATAACGCTGTATATATCCTTTTTTACCCTTATGAGATATATATATGCATGCATGCATGCATATATTTATTAAAGGTAAAAAAGGATATATGCGGCTCCCAGTGTTTTGTTTTCGGTGGGAAACGGGTCCAAATGGCTCTTTGAGTGTTTTGGGTTGCCTACCCCTGAATTAAGGCATAAGTGACTGTGAGCAGAACCTCCTGGTCCAGCAGCAGGTATAATTGGTGCACCAGCTGAAACTGTGCAAAGGCTCTGCTGGCAGGAGCGATGATTCCAAGAGGCTTATGGCAAAATTTAAGATGCTGATTATCACCTATTAAGCCTGGTTACTTGAGGGACAATCTATCTCCAACAGCTACTGCGTGTTCACTAAAATTTTACAAAGTAGGTGCACTTCAGATCCCTTTGATCAAAACTGTCCTCTATTTGGGCTTCAGAAACATACCTTCTCTGTTGTAATCCCTGCCCTTTGGAACAGCATGTCCCCCTCCTCCCCCCCACCCCGTCGAGAACCACATGGCTTCCACTCTGATGATATTCAGAGTGATATTTTGGCTATTTTCCTAGGCCTTTCGATAAGAAGGCTGTTAACATCAAACAACTTCTTTCTTGTTATGTGTAGTATATGGTTTCTGTTCTTTTTTTTTAACTTTTTAAAATGCAGATCATTCTGACTTGGATGGACTTTAAACACGTAAGTAAATAAATCATTCACCTTAAATTCCTCTTGCTATCATATAGTGACATAAACATATTATATGTCTAGACTATGAATGGAAGCTTAGTTTCCAATTTACATTAATCTTTCAAGAAAATATTCACATATAAAAATAAAAAGGCATTTTACTGCATTCTACACCCTAAGAATGTTGTACCTATAATGGTACGAATATGTATATTCAATTTGATTCCACAAAGATATATGTCAGTTACTCTTCTTTCTTATCACCAAAAATAATAGATTAAGATTACTGAAAGGTTTACAAGATCATTAATGGTATGAACTGTGTAAAGCAGAACATTAGGTGAATAAACCCTAGAATGTTTGAGGGATTAGGCCACTCAATAGGAATAGAATGATTCAGAACATTGAAATACGTTTTCTTCAAATACAAAAAAATCAAATTGAATTTCATGACTACATGTGGTAATGCGTTTTTACCTTTCACGGCTATTTAAAGAAAAAAGAAACCAAAACATGAGCAATATCCATGACAGAACTGACAAAGTAATGAAGCCTCTATGACTATAAGCAATATCACTCTTGAGTACCGGGAAGCTAACAGGATATCATTATTGCATCATACCCTTCCTGTAAACACTTGACAGCTTACATCTGACTACTACTGAGAATACTAAAATTGTTCCAGAAAGGCAGTGTTTATTATGGTTATCAAAATGCTTAACATTCACTATATCTTGTAAAACTGGCTGTTTCCACATATACGTCTATACCAAACCTAGAATTTACTTCCAAATTTAAAAGCAAAATCAATAATTTGAAAACAAATGTATGCCTGATATATTAAGAAAGAGTAGGAAACTCTTAAAGTGTTGAGGTTAAGATTCAAGACCACTTTCAGCCAAGGAAACTCATTGGAAGTTTTTGGCTAGTCTACACATCTCAAAAGAGTGTTATTGTGGGGATAAAATTGAGAAATGCAAGTTTTATACTACTATTGAGTTTCTAAAGAAAAGATGAGTATACAACTAATAATTAGGTAAAATCTAAAAAACCTTCAATGCTTTACTGTTATTTTCTAGGGAAAACACCCACAGAAAAGCCAGTATGCGAATGTTTGTTCTGCCTAATTAAATTATCTGAAGTGAAAGCCAGATAATTCAGAAAATCAGGATAGAGGAATTTTGGAGAGTTGACATATTTCCCCAAAACTAGTGTATTTTCTCTACACATTGGTTAAAATATATTCAAAACTCCCAAACAGAGCAATTTCTGTTGCAAGAATGCACATTAAGACCTATCAATATAAGTTCTGGGGATCAATCTTTAATGAAGTCTGGATTCTTTCTAAGATATTGGACATTTATGCTGATATTGAGCACAGGTGGCCACATAATTTTGACATTTCATCATATAACTACCTCCACATTCTCCATACATAATTTTAAAGAGAGCTAACAATCCCAAATACTGTTCACTTATAAAATATGTGGGCTTCATAACATTTACACAAAATTTTATACAGAAGAGGCAACCACAAGATTAGGTCTTGACAAATAACACACTGCATCTCTTAAGTGGGATCCTTTTGTGCCATTTAGCTACAAGAAAACTCGCCAGTATTTACATTTTACTTTGATACAGGATTCAAATATCACAAAGAAAAAACAATAATTTGAATAGCTAAGCTGTTCTTAATGTAGTTTTGTTTCATTTTATTTTAGTTTTAATTGTTAAAAAGAAGCCCATTTGTCATGTTTTTAAACTTCTCTGTAGACAAAGTATTTGTCACTGACGAACAGGACATTATTACTTTTCCTTTCATTGTCTCTTTCCAATCTTATAGTGGATGAAAAAGTATTTTAGTTAATAAATATTCCTCTGTATAAGCAGTCTTACAATAATACTTGATCATAAAGGTTAGCAACAAATCCAGTTCATTCCCTACTTTCTTTCAGTGATGCTTACCTAGCAACTGGAAGGCAATCACGCTATTGTCTAAACTGCCAAGTTAAGGGAAGGCTGCCCTGAAGAGGAAGGGCTTCATAGCTTGGCTTGGTCAGAAAGATCAACATTTCAATAACCAATAACCAAGAGTGACTATTTCCATTCACTTGCCTTTTTTCTGCTTCCAGGGGATAATCAAATTAAATTCGGCATTGGCTATGAGAGGACAGAAAACTGGAGATCATGTTAGTCATATTAGCATGACTTCTTTCTTTCCCTCATTGTTTTTTTAAAATGCATACAGGATCTGGGTTTGCTAAGACAAGAGCAAGGCACAGAGGACACCAGGCCCAAAGCACCTCATTCATATGATAACTTTTACAACTTTTATTCAGCCAGCAGAGACAGTAGCAGCAGCTCTTTCAAACCCCATTGCTATCCCATTCTCCACTTAGATAAGCAAGTAGCAGAGGCAGCTGTAAAGATTAATATTTGTCTCAGTCCATTTGTCCTTTTTCTTTGCAGCATGGCAGGTAGGTGGGTGAAACATTAATATGACCTCCTTTTTCCCACTTAAAAAGAATCCAGCAAGAAAATCAGGAATTATTTGATGCGTGCTCTGAAAGATATGAACTGATTGACGAATGCTTATATGGAACAATGTAAAGCCCTAAAAAGCATATGGTCTGTATATAAGCAGGGGTTCCCAACCCCCGGTCCATGGACCGGTACTGGGCCGCAGCAAGCCAGCAACTGGTCAGTACAAACAAGCAAAGCCCCATCCGTGGAATGCAGTCTGGTCCGTGGAAAACCTTTCTCCACAGAACCGGTCCCTGGTGCCTGAAAGGTTGGGGATCTCTGATCTATAGCCTAGCTATGGCCTATGAACTGCCTCTTCTAGTATGAACCTGTATGGTAACTCAGGTCAGTTGGAAAGGTCCTTCCGAAGATGTCCCGAAAGGCATGGGGGTAGCTTAGCTATCTAGTCCAGCAGAGAGTTTTTCTCCATTGTGGTTCCCAGACTCTGGATTGCCTTCATCAAGGTGTGTCTTTGGCCCCTACTCTCCCAATAAGATACAGTGACAATGATAAAAGTTGGTCTCTGGTCTCTTCCATCAACCTTTAATATGACCTGAACTGTTTTTTGATGATACAAATTATAATTTCAGTTCTGATCTTAATTGTACTGTTTTTATTTTTAGATGATATAATGTGCATTTTTGGATGCTACAAGCCGCCCGGGTGTACAATAGACCACAGATAAAGGCCCAAATTTAATAAATGTTTCAAAAGCTATACATTTATTTACACGAAAATTCTGTTTCAAATGTAACACCTCCCAAGAGAAACTGAAGGGACGCCAGGGAAACAGTAACAGCTTTTAGATCCACAAATATCTACCTACCCCAAGGAGTGGAAGTCAGGTAATTAAGGCTATCAAGCATCCTTTTTTCCCGGAACTTTCTAATTGGATGGCCAAAGCTTCGGGGAAGAAATTCTTTCTTCCAGTAAAGCAACCCAACTTTGCGGATGTCTGGGACCCAATCTCCCACCGCCCCGAGGAGGCCGGCTGCGGATGCCAGGCACTGCCAGTCAACGCATCCGGGTTGAGCCGGTCTGCTTTCATCGAAGGAGCCTTTCCCGTCTCTGGAGACGGTGGCTCCCGGCACAGCCGCCCTGGCCGTTCCCTCCTTCCTCACCCTTCTTGTCCATCAGCCACATGAAGGCGAAGCAGGGCACGAAGCCGATGGGTCCCCAGAAGACCAACAGGGCGATATCCAAACTGGAGAAGTCGAAGGCCTGCCGGGCCGAGTTCTGAATAGGGCCCCACGTATTCCACACCAGGCCCTGCAGGAAGGCCAGCAGCGAGAAGAGCAGCAGCACCAGCCAGCGCCGCCCGTACACGCGACCCGGCACCGGCGGCAGGCGAGGCAGGGGCCCCGCCAGAGGCGTCCCTCTGCCCCGCAACTCTGCTGCTGCCGCCGCCCGGTAGGACTGGCCATGCTGAGCAAACGGCGGCGGCCCGGCGGGCGGCGTAGGGGGCAACAGAGGCTCCCGCTCCTCGGGGCTGCTCCAGGCTGAGCCCATCGCCGGGGCGGCGGCGGAGGCAGTCCCACCTGCCTGTGGCCGGCTGCTATGCTAGCGTTACCCAGCCGCGGTGGCGGCGGCGGCAGCGATGTAAGCAAACCCCGCCCGGGCTAGGAGGCAATCTGGCCAGCCGCATGCGCGAGGTAGGCGGGCCTCGCCAAGGCGCTTCCCCGCCGAAGCCGTGATGGGAAGAACGAGGAAGGGGCTACCCGATTGGGAAGCCCGGCTTGGGGCCCTCCAGATGATCGGAGTTAAGAGCTGTCCCTGTCCCCAACCGGGGTGGCTTAGAGACAGAGGGCAATCTCTTCCCACCCATTGGGAGACCACCAAGTCGGGGCAGAGTACTTTTAGCTTCTCCGCGGGAGAAGTGGGAGCAAGTCCCTGAGAACCGGCTAATTACAAAGAAAAAGCTGGATAGTTGCCTAATTGTAGCGAAGCGTCAGTTACCAGCGCGAGGGTTTTCACCTTGGCTGGAACTGGGGGGAAAGCCATAAGGCGACATAAGGAAGGGAAAAGAGAACTGCTCGGAGCGTTTTTATGGCCCAGGCGGACCGAAGGCAACGGAGAAAGAAAGCCGCGCCGGTTCCCAAGAAGAGCCAACTCGGTGCAGCCTCTCGGAGGCGAAGTTGAAAACAAAGCCACGTGATTCGGCTCAAATGATCCCTCACATGATCGCGGGTGGAGGAAGGGCTGGCCGGTGACGGTAAAAGGGTGAGCCGAGGAGGAGGAGGAGGAGGAGGAACTGGGAGCAGCCTCGCTCTCTCTCGGACTAGAGATGGAGAGCGAAGCGGTGGCTGCGGAGGTGGCCGCTTTGGAGCCGTTGCTTGCTGGTAGGTACGCCTGCCTGCCTTGCCGTATTAAGTCTTGTTTGTGGAACTTCGTCGAGACACGTAAAAATAAGGAGGAGTGATTAAATGATGATACAGGACCCGTTTTAACGAACCGGCTTTTCCTGTTCTATCAAGTTACAGGCTCGCTACTTCAGTCACTTCTTTCTGCTTCGTGAACGAAAAGGAGAACGACTTAGCTCAGTGTTTCTCAACCTGGACAATTTTAAGGCATGTGGACTTCAACTCCCAGAATTCCACAGCCAGCATTGCTGGCTGTGGAATTCTGGGAGTTGAAGTCCACATGCCTTAAAATTGTCAAGGTTCAGAAACACTGATTAGCTGCTTTAAGGAATTGCTGCCCATCGCAGCGTTCTCCCGCGCGCCTTTTTGTATTGAAGCGGAAGTATTCACAGCTCTAGAAAATATGCTCAGCGTTTATCCATCCATCCATCCAAGGTGCTATTTATTGCTAAAACAATCCCAAAGTGAAGACGTGACAACTTTAAACAATTGATCATAAAGCTCTAGAAAGTGCTCACGTCTTAAAACTTACAAAACGTCCTGCTAGCTGGAACAAATAAAACATGTGTTTCAATATGTAACGAACACAATGAGTATCAAGAGAACTGATTTCAGTTCTGCTCGATGTACATAATAATCATACCGTATTGCACAATGAGGATATTCACATTAGTCAGTATAAAATAGCTCCAAGTGAAGAATGGTCTATCTCTTAAATATGATTTGTTATTAGATGTTATCAAATATTTGGAGACTAAAATATTAAAAGTCCAGCTATAGATGGTTTTCATTGGACATATTCTCTATGAAATCTGGTAAACATATATGAGGCTACACTCAGATATGTAACTTGCTTGACTATGCAATTATAAGGATTCACTGACTAATTTAAACCAACCCACTTTTGTTCATCTTCACCCAGGCCTTTGGTGAGGGAGGGTGAGACTCCCCACTTTCTTCCATCTGGTCTATTGCACTTGCTATCTTTTATTGTATTTTATTTGACTATTGTGAGCCACCTATAGTCATTGGAGTCAGGCAGCATACAAGTTTAATAAATGATGATGAACATGATAGCTTGAACCAAGATAGTAATTGGTCACATGCACATTCTCCACTCAATTCATGTTTATCAATTGCATTACTCTAATTCATCCATTGCCAACCCAGTGATCATTTAAGAATAAAGAAAACTATTAGGCCTTGCTTTGGATATCAGGTGCTTCTGTATTGTTTCCCTTCACCTAAAAGGTGATGTAGCTATCAAGCTATTTTTATTTTTCAAACACAATCTTAAAAATATGAACTTTTCACTTCCACAAATTACACTTTAGGGAGAGGGGTTGTATTTTCTGTTCTTCAAAAGAGGGGTGTTGAGGTTTCACTCAAGCAGAATGGAAACTTGAATTTACTCTTTATGCAGCTACTCCATTTTTAACTCAATCATTCTTTATCTTCAAAATTGTTTGGGTGTTTTCATTTTGTGTGTCAAATATTGATGGCAATCTACTGAACTGACAATGCTGAAACAATATTTACCCAAGCTTCCATACTACTCCAGTCAGAAGACTCTGAGCAGTATACAATTCCCGAATAGGCTTTACTATTATAATGCAACCAATAATTTAAAAACATACTAACACAACCTTATCCCTATTTCTAATACTTAATCCTGGGGAATAGTGTAAACCTTCCATTAAGTCCCCTAAGACCTAGGTCCTACAAAAAAGCCAAGTCTTCACTGCTCAGAAAAACAGAATAGGAAAGAGGCCATCCTTATGTCCCTGGGGAGACTGTTCCAGAGGAGGGTGAAAAAGCTTTATCTTCAGGGTCCATGATGAAAGCATCCTTGTGGAGAAGGGATTGCTAAAATACCTTCTCTCAAGATTACACCTGAAGCAGGTCATCTCAAATATAAATGTTAAATCAACAATTAAGTTGTAGAGTTATTTTGAATGTGAAGCATGTATTTTTACTAAACCAAGAATATATAAGTAACCGTTGAGCTTTCAAATTCCTTTTAATGAATTATAGTACCTTTTCTTTATTTTCCCAGGGTGTAACGGATTTCAGGATCTGTAGAATAATTGGTTTCTCTAAGTAAGGAGTAAGCTTTAAGAAGCTCTGATCCTCTAGGATTGAAACATACATATAATTGTACATATAATTGTATATATAATTGTATTGTGTAGAAGAATGAGGTTTATATAGAGGTTAAGGATGATGTATTAATGATGTATTAAGTTTTTGTATCACGAGAAATAAATTGTTAGGAATATTTACTCTGGAATGCCACGTATGTCCATTTTTGTTTTAATTGTATTATAAATAAAAAACTTTAAAAAAAAAAAAGAAGCTCTGATCCTCGTCCAGTGAGAGGAAGGATGGTCGGATTTAGTCTGGGCTAGAATTTCATTTTTCTCTAGAAATTTCCTGATAAAGCGGTTTAGGTCCTTTGTCAAAAAATTGTGAAAAAACTGGAAATAATAGGGTATGCGTAGAAGGGAAAGCATACAATTCATTTTTAGTGCTTCTGGCTCAGTTATGTAGTTTCATTTTTTTCCTCTTTTTTATTTGTTCATTATCTGTTTGCTAATTAATGACTGCTAGATCTTCTCTGCAGATTTAGTCTGCCAATAATTTGGTTCGGCTATTTTACTTCACAAATAGCCATTAATTAAGCATTTATGAGGGGGCAGTCTTAGATTTATTGTTACTTCACTGCTGGATTTGTATTAGCATTATACACCTCAAACAATTTCAGCCTGATCAACCTGATTAAAAGAGGAAACTGGAGACAATTATTTAAAGATCTGGTCTTGAGAGAGAAGAATTTCAACATATCTACAAAGCAGCATGGTGGGGAAAGTTGTGCTAAAGAGTGTCATTGACAATCATGAGACTTGCTCTTAAGGCACTCTGGCTGAGGAATTCTGGGAGTTGAAGTCTACAAGGGCCAAGTTTGAAGACCCCTGGACTAGTGTTTTAACTTAAGCATTATTTTCTTCAGGAGAGTCCTTCAAAGGGGGAAAACATAGAAAACTTGTTTCTTCATCTCTTAAAGATCTTTGTCCCTGATGGGCATAATCATCATAGAAGGCAACAGAATGCAGTACAACAGTCACTAGAATTCTTTGAATCAAAGCTTGCATACCCTGGTCATCATTTAAATGCATTTCTCAGTTCTAGTATAACTAATCTGAGGTACAGTCTGCATTGCTGATCGAATGATTTCCCCAACCAGGAAAGGTTAGCAGAGAAGTTAGTACAGTAACAAAACAATTATCAAAAGTTGCTTTGTAACTTCTTGATTCCAGAAAGATTTCCCAATGTGGAAATGATGATTAGAGAAAAAGCAGACAAGAAGTTACAGCAAATAAATCAGAATGGAAAATAGAATTTTCTGCACTTTACACACTTTTTCAGAGCTTTTTTTCCTTTCCTGATCTATAACCTAAAAGTACTGACCAGTTTTCAAGAATTTTGTCATGAAATGTTGTTGCAATTTAGAATTTACTCTACCAATATCAACAAGAACCTGTGAAAAACAAGGACCTTCAAATATAGAACTGAGAACCATAAAATAGGTGGTTTGTATGAAACTAGAAGAGACCAGAAGCCGTATGTCGTAGTACCAAATTAAGGTCGTCCACTCGCGCACGTGGCGAACGAACGGTGAGCGGCCGGTGAGCGTGTCTTGATAGGGGAGATGGAGTCCCCCCACCGGTCCACAAAGCTGGAAAGGTTGGAGAACTCTGGTGTAGGGGTTAAAACATCAAGCTAGAAACCTGGAGTCTCAGTTCTGAAAAACCTTTGTCAAGAAAACTGCAGAGACCAGGCAGTCGCTGAGAATCAGACATGATTGAAAGGAAGAAGAGGAACGCATGATGTTGCTCAGCCTACTCAAATGTGTTGCTATAGGGAAAAATAGGGAATGAAAGGGATTTTCTGAATGAAAGCAAGAAATAAATGGAAGGAAGGACACTGATAAATTCCATGCATCTTTCATGCCTATAAATAGGAATGCAAAAATGTTAAGAATATAAATAAGACAAATAACTAGTTTAAATGTCTTACAATAGAACTTATATTTCAGCATAGATATTTAATGTTATTTGTATTTACCTGTAATTAAAATCATAACTGAAATAATAAGGTGTAATTAGAACATTTTAAATTGCTTTGCTTTGTAGTGCCATGGCCTGTATTTGGATATTACTGCACTGGTCTGACCTTTCCTCCCCAATTAATTTAACAGAGTGTAGTACTCAATAGGCTTTCTCTAGGCTATAATGTCATCAAAATTAGTTAAAGGGAAAGAATGGCACTGTTGATAAATTGATACAAGCCAAATTAATTTCTTCTTGCAGCCAGTTGATAGCTTTATTTCACTCTCAGAACAAATGCATTTGTAAACATGATAATTTCATTTGTTCTTAGTGGTGGCATTGTTACCCTTTCAATTTTTCACTCCATTGTGTTCATGGAAGTAGATTTATTTCTTTAGCCTTCCTATAAATAAGGTAAAATATGATACAGCTGCAGAAGCATGTTAACATAATAACATTGGCTGATTATATACTGATTGTGGTATTTAAGCTGTGGAATATTGAAGGATTCTAGTCTATATAAAATCTATATGGAGTGCAGGAGTGGATGGAGAGGGCTTAGAGTACAATGATGTTATGCTCACAATAACCAGATTTTCAGAATTGAGAGAAGCTGTGCAGGATCATGGGAAATAACTAGATGCAATGGTGGATTAGGTGATGCTGAAACTATGAATAAGACTTCCTCTTTCTTAGGAATTAGGGACATTGTCTATTATGGACCATAGATGTCATTTGGAGATCTTTCTGGATCCATTGCTTTCAGTGGAAGCCCAGGTGTTTTCAATGAGGAATTTTGTCCTTTCTGGCTGGCTCAGGTATAAGGGTACACATATTGAGCCACAGAAACGAAAACCTCAAGTTGGGAGTATTATAAATATGCTTTACATGGATTACCTCTGAGTTTGACCAGAAGCTGAAGGTGATACGGAATGCCATGGCAGGGTTGTTAAAAGTTGTTAAAAGTGTAACACCTCTTCTGAATAAACTGTAGTAACTGCCATTATCCTCAATGAACCAACTTTTGGCCCTTCAGAGCTGGAGTTGGATAGAGTGCCTGATTAGTTTTTTCCTTTAGGCATCACCTTGGTCATCAAGACTGAGTTGGAATGCTCTCTTGATAGCGCTGTGTTTGATTAGAAATTGTACTGTATAGCAATTAAAGAGAGAACATTCTTGGAAAGTTCACTGTTTGTGGTTGGCACCAAAGCTTTGGGGATTTTTGACTTGGATTTGTGCTGTTGTGTCTTCTGCTGTCCAATTAGGTGCTAGTCCTAATCAAACTTTGCTGATCACAAAAGACAAGCGCTGGGGCTGGAATCATCCTACTAGAGTGGTTCTCTTTTTTCCTGAAGGGTTCTAATTAGTGATGGTCAGGAGGCAAAAGACCTCTTGAATATGGGGGTGCCACAGGGTTCAGCATTCTCTTCATTCTTCTTCAACATCTACATAATACTGTAACCCTTCTAGTGGACGGTTATGTCTTAATATACATCACTTATTTCCCCTACTGGAACTTCCTGTCTTACTTCTGTAATGGTTCTATCACTAATCTGTTTACTTTGAACTCGGCTTCGGTTCTTTCATCAAACACATTTCCAGAGTCTATGGGTGGGTAACTGAGGAAAATTACCTTAATTTCTCTCTCCTTCCCTTCAACATTCCTAATTGCAAGATTTTGTAACTTAATCTGTTCTTTCTATGATGGATCTAATGTAGGCTGTCTTCAGTATGCTGAGGACATCCAGCTTTATATCCAAACTCCAGTCTGGCTGGTAATACTGTCAAGATGCTGTTTTAGTATCTGGAACCTGTTAGGTTTCAGATGGAGAAGAAAAAGCTTAGGGCTCTATTTCTATCGAGTTCTTTGGTGTGTTAAAGCCACGCTATTCCTGAGATTTCCATTTTTAATATTGTATGGGGTTGTACTTTCTTGCGTCAAATTGATTTGTGATCTGGAGGTCCTTCCTGGCTCTCAGGCCCTGCTCATGAAGCTGTGGGAGAGAGCATTGACAAGAAGAATCTTTTTCACAACTTCATTTGCTGTGAAATGTAGGACTTTTCCTGGAGTAGGAGACATTTCTCTCAATCATGTTTGGACTATTAGAAAATGTTTTACATGGGGCTGGCCTTGAAGACAACTTAAAGCTACAGCTGGTCTAAAATGTAGAAGGGAGTCACTTCACAATCTGTTGATTTGACACTAGTATTTTTGAGAGTTGCTTTGGTTACTATTTGGCTTCCAGATGCAATTCAAGATGTTGGCCACTTCTTTTAAAGCCATTCATGGAAAAAGACCTGGATATTTGGAGGATTATCTTCCTTAACTAGTTCTTCTTGTTGGATGGAAGGGCTCATTTCACTTCCCTTCAGAGATGGGTCTATGACAATTCATCATGGCCAACTTGCCATGGCCAATTTGCCACAGCCAACTTGCCATGGGCAATTCGCTGTGGGACAACTCGCCATGGCCAATTCGCCACAGGACAACTCGTTGCTGGACAAAAGTTACACTAATAAAGAAATGGTGGAATAGAATCATTAAAGAAAGGATGCAAAAGGAGGGACAGAATAAATGTGATCAACAAAAATTAAAATATTTTTTATTTATTTTAAATAAATAGAATTGTTAAATTGTTCTGCAATGAGTTGTCCCATGGCAAGTTGGCTATGGTGAATTGTCCCGTGGCAAGTTGGCCACGCTGAGTTGACTATAGTGAGTTGGCCGCAGCGAGTTGGCTGTGGCAAGTTGTCCCATTCCCTCAGAGATTGCTATCTTCAGCAGCAAGATGAAAGAGGTGGGTCTTTTCAATTGATATCATCATCTTTGGAATAGTATTTCCATTGTGATCCAGGTGACCCTTACTCTCCTGGCTTTCAGGAACGCTATCAGAATTTGGCTTTTCAACAGAGCTTTAATGTTATGGGCTGCTTCCTTTAATCTGGAGTTTAGTGGATATAGCGTTTCATTTATCGTTGTTGCTGTGCTTTATATTACACTGTGATTTGGATTTTAGCCAACATACATAGAATAGCTTTAATAAGCCTCTCAAGTCAGTTTTGATTAGAGCTATAAGCCCTGTAGATAAACAAATAAAAAGTAAGGGGGATGAGGGTACCCTTGATTTGTATTGGGATGGCAGATCACCAGAGCTATAGACTAGACTGGGAAGTTACAGAGCCATGAAGACAACAGGAATTTAACTCAATATTAAGATTTAGATACATAAGTCTATCTTGTGTATCCATTATTTAAAAATTGGCAATGAATTTTATCAGTATAAATAAAGTCGGGTGGAGAGAAATGATTTGACAGTTACAAGAAATGTACATCTTAAACGGCTTCACTTGCTATTTGAAAATAATGGTAAAAATTAGATTAATCATATTCCTGAAGACAATAAATGGGTAAGTGTGTATGATTTAAATTACAGGAAACTGCCACATGGCTATTTCATTAAACCTATCAATATGAGATCTAATTTTAAGCATATTTCTTTAGAAGAAAATTTCATTAAATTGAATGTACCTTGATGATAATATGCAGAATATTGCATATTTAAGTGATTGAGACCCAAGAAGTTGGTTTTCTGTTTGATACTAATCAAACATTTGAGAATCACTTTGGTGTAGAGGTTCATGTGCTAGCGTAAAAACCAGGACATTGTGAGTTCCAGGCCTGCCTTAGGCATGAGAGCCAATGGGGTAACTTTGGGCCTGTCCCTCTCTCTCAGCCCAACCCACTTCATAAGACTGTTGTGGGGGAAACAAAAGGCAGGAATATTAGGTATGTTCACCGTCTTGGGTTGACCAAAGGACATTTAAAAAGGCCTGATAAAAATATAATAAGAAATACTGAACCAAATTTAAATGACCACAGACTCCTTTTAAAATCACATACTTTATAGTTATGTATATTTTTTCTCTATACAGGTAGTCCTCAACTTACAACTGGTTGCTTAGTGACCATTAAAAGTTCCAGGAGATGTACCTGTGGGTTACTTATGACCCAGATTCAAAGTTCTGACAATCCCCCCTACCACCACCACCCCGCAGTCACTTTGGGTGTTTGACAGCTGGGCTACTTTTACAACTGTTTTCACCAAGGCAGAGTCATGTGATCACATTTTACAATAGTTTTGCCAAAACCTGGCATTTCCTTCCACTTTTTGGTCGAACTATACCCATAGCGAACCATTGGTTTGTTTAATAACCACAGCATTGGCTTAATGAGCATAGCAAAAAAGGTCATAAAATCAGGTTGCTCATGTGGCAAGCAAATTATCAATGCTACTTAAAGTCACTAAATTTATTATATGTTGTACATCTCTCTCAGTAGGCAAAAATGAAAAAGAGGGGAAAAGCTCAATTGAATAGAATTTGCAGGAGTGAGATACAGAAAGAGCTGTTACTATTATATGAGCATTTCTGTAAATATGTTTCTTAACCATCTGACTGCACTTGCCTTTTACCTACCATATTATCAGTAATTCTTTTGCAATGCAGCTCTGTTACAGGTCTTTTTAAAAGTAATCCCATTGAAGTGATTTCTAGGAAAGTGAGTAAGGATAGTCTTAGGCAATCCTACATCAGGAAATACGCTTCATTTGAGCTCAGTGGGGTTTAACAAAGCAGACATATGCAAGATTTCGTTCTTTCTTTTTACAATTTACTGTAATGCATGGATTCCTTTTTTAATCTCACAGTTGATTCCCCAGTCTCCAAAATGTTATCTTGATAAATTATTATATGCTTGTTAGAAAAACAGCTGGATATCACTTACTCTAAAAATAGGTTGTTATTTTAGTAAGCAGATTCTTTCTTTGGAAAATGACTCTAAAACCTCTCAGTTAAACCCTATATTTAACCAGCATGGTATGCTGGAAGAAGACAACTCCTGGCATGAAATGAATTCTTCTAATTTGCTAAATTATTCAAAATAATTGACAGTACATTTAACGTCTTAACAACTTTGAGACCACTTTTCTACAAAAATCCTGCTGTGCTAAATTCTTTATTTTTCCATGTTCTGCACAATTCCCAACAATTAATTGAAAATTACTAATAGTTTTCTCTTGTATATTTAGGATGCTTTATGTCTCTCTCCCCCTCCCCTATTTCTGAATCAGAATTAATTTCCCAAAGAAAGAATAAAGCAATGGAAAGGTGAAAACAGAGAGATCAAAATGATGTGTCTCTTCCTACTCTTTTGGTTTAACATTGTTCACAGATAATACTAATAATGAAGGCTGGAAAAAAAGTTTCACTAGAGTAGAATGCTGAATATTCATTAAGGTCAAATACTGGGTTGAAATTAAATTATTGCTTTATATTGAGGGGCATACTATGTGGATGAGGAAAGAAAGAAATTGATTGACTAGGCTAATATATTATTAAGACATAGGTTGCCATAAATATATCACAGTTGGCTAGGCTTCCACCACAAAGTTAGTCATGGTTTATGAACTACAGTGGCTCAGTTCACACAACATGAACCAAAATGCCAAATGAACCATTTTACAACTTTGTATCGCATTGTATGAAAATGCTAAATGAACAGAATCCAGTCACTGAAAGTAAAGGTTGTTGAATATTTCCTGTGCCATAGGCCACATCAGAACTTAACAACCAGGAAAATTCATTTGAACTTCATTTGAAGAAGACTGCTAGCAAAGTCAATATGGGAACTGATTGATTGATTGATTACCTGCCATCAAATAGCTGTCAGTTCTTAGTTAATCATATGCATAGATTTTCTCCATGAGGATCTGTTCCTAACCTAGGTCTTCATCTCTTCCAACAGCATCCCCATCACCACTATAATTTAGTTCATCCCATTTGCTGCTGGTCAACCTCTTCTCTTTCCTTCTACCTTTCCCAGCATTCCAGAGAACTAGGTCTTTGCATAATGTGTCTGAAGTAGGATAATTTGTGCCTCCTCGAGCCTCATTTTTTCACTGTCCTCCTTGATGATACTTTGACTTGTCTTTTTACACTTATTTAGCTTCTAGGGAAATCAGAGTATAATTAACAGGTGTAGTCAAGGAGTAATCTTAACACAGAGATTGTCCAGTATCATCTACCGTGTGGGTAAGACTTAGGAGAGAAAGGGATTGGTACAGAAGTCGCTCTTGCTCCAAATAGACTTATTCTATGCATATCTTTTATTGTATGATGGTACAGATGACATTTTGTTGATATTGTAGACTGATCATCAGGATACAATTCCATGAATTAATCCAATAAAAGAAAGTGCATATAACTCAGGGGTGAACTGTTGGGTTCTTGGTGCTTGCTGAGCTTGGCTGTTTTCTTTTAGACATTTCATTACCAAGCTAGATGACATCATAAGTTATGGTAATGAAATATCACTAAGAAAATAACCAAGAACTCATGGAATGAATAAATACATCAGATAATCAGGTAAGAAAAGAAACAAGTATTGAGCATTGCAGAGATGAAGACTTTGCTAGGGACCAGAAAGCCATTCTAGCCATTGTGATCAGGCTATCTGCAAAATGCCTCAAGCAGAACTTCTGAAGAGGAATATTTCACAATCGGGACCACAAAATGTATATGTATACAAATAAAAAAAAATACAATACAGCATTTTGTTTTTTAAGGCTGTTGTTTTCTATAAAATTATGTACAAGACAGCCAATAGCAACCAAATGCAAAATAATATTCAAGTATCAGACAAAACTGTTTCTGAGGTCAAGGTTTTGGCTGAACAAAAACACTTTCACATGTTGGTAGACATCAGATCGGACCAGGGAGAGTACTTGAGCTGAGGAAAGCTGTCAAGATCTTCTAAATTTTCACTAGAGATGCTTCAAAAGTTGAAAAGAAGAAAGAAGCTTTTCTAAGTAGAGGCAGGCTTGTGCAAGAGATACATTTCTTTAGAAGTATCTGCTTAATTGTAGATTAATAGTACCCAGATTGCCTAACATACTACTTAGGAATTTGTGTTTTTTTATATTCCATAAAAGAGGTCTATGGTGGCTAGTCTTGTATGTAGAGAAGAGGAGAATGTGTGACTCACCTGATGTTGCTAAACTATAACTTTCCACAACCCATGCACCCCTATTAGTCATGTCTACTGAGACTTCTGGGACAGTAATTCAACTGTATATGGAGCTCCACAGGTTCATTAGTCCTAATGTTTCATGATGAAAGAAAACCATTTTCTTCAAATCCTACATGTTAAACAATTTATATATTGCATTGACATCACTAGTAAAGATTTCCTGCATGCAAAATAACCTGTGACAATTTTCTATTGACTTTGAAGATGATTACGTAGATATTTCAAACATGTTTCTGCCTTGTCAAAGCCCAGGGGGAATCCTTGAGTTTCCTTTGATTGCTGAAAATTAAAAGCCATCTTAGGTAGGACACAGATGAAAACTATCGTAAAACTCTTAAAATAAAAATATTGCAGTTTTAAAAAAAAACCTGGAAAGTCCCAAGTGTTCTATGATTGCTGGTGAACATGAGAAAAAGCAAATGCATTTATGATTTGCAAGAAACTATGCAGAAGGACAGAGGGAAAATGCATAAAGCCATGCCTGCTGTTTCTGTCCTTCTGTCAAGTTTCTTCTCTCATCCCCCGGTTAAGCACAGGAAGCTGAAGAAGAAATGTAGCCTTTGCTTTTTCAAAAACTTTGGTAAGGGTGGAAACAGCTAGGAGAAGCCCCTGCTGTTTCTGTTCTTATCTAAATGACTGTGTTTAAGCAGTTTTCTCATCAGGAGCAAAAGACATTTACCCTATGCAAACTGGTAAGTGACATAGTTGATGCTTGCAACTATTTTTCCCTTGTAGGCTAGTCCTTTCACTAAAAGTCAAGAGGAAGACCAGCAGAAAGAACGATGATGCCTTTCCCCTTAAAGTTTTAAAATTCAAAAGGAGAGGTGAGGGTATTTATGAATATTAAACAGGCCACCTATGAGGTGTCCCAGTTAGGAGACTTGCAGTCCAACAATTTGAATTTGCCCCTATAGAAATGCTGCTTTTTTTAAAAAAAATCGGTTGATCAGAAGCAAATCTACATATAAAACTAGTTTGCTTTTTCAAAAAATAGATGGGTTTCTCTGTGTAATGAAATAGTCTTGTAAATGCGATCAGCCACATTTTTGGAAACCAGTAAATGTCAAATACAATTGTTTCTTGAAAACTTAAGCAAAGACTGCAGAAATTATTAAAAAGCCTCCCTGTTTGTAGAGATGAAGTATGTGCTTAGGATTTGGGTGACTTGAGTCAAATTGATAAGATGGCCAGATGTGACAGAGGTCAAAGCAAGACAAATAGTTCAGGGAGTGCAGAGACAGTCACTCTGTCAATCATTATCCAAGCCAGTGTTTCTTAAAATGTGGCCCTAGATATCTGGGAGTCCCCCAAAACTTTCTCAGGTCCACAAGATCAAAGTTTTTTGCCAGTCTGTGTTGAAAAATAATATTAAAATGCCATCAAATCATCTTGAGAAGCAGTAGCTGTGTCAATTTTAATTTTTAATATGGTAAATATTGATACAAACAAAAGCACTTTTGGGGTCCTCAATAATTTTTAAAAGCGAGAAAGGGTCATGAGAGGAAAAAAAAGAGATATTTATCTAACCCAAAGCACTTCTATTCCCTTTCCCCTGCCAACGTCACTCAACAGATTTTGGATTCCCTGCAGCATTCATGTGGCTTAGCTTAAATGTCCTGCATGAGGAAGCCCTAAGTTCAAGCCAGCTCCTACAAAACTTAAGTAGAGCTATATTTGTGGCAAGTTCTGGCTTTGTAACACTTGGCATTTCTCTGAGTTTCTACACAATACGTGTATCCCCCTAAGATCCATACAGAATGAGGAAAGGGAGGAGGTGGGGTCCTACCTTCAAGTCACAATGAATTATTTCACAGTAGTGAGGCTTTCCAATCGTAGCTCTTCGGGGAAGGAAGCTAAAAATGATAGATCACAGGACTAGCCTGGAGCTCAATGTCCTTTGTTAGTCTTCATACCCAGGAGCAAGAATATTAAAGGAGTGTTATGAAAGGCTGCAGAATTGTGAAGGTGTAAGCCTTGAAAATACTGAGGGTTCATGTCCTCTTGCCATAGTTTGTTCCACATCCATCATCTCCCCCTCTCCTCATCCTATCTGATTTTGTGCCGTTGGTGCCAATTATGTGGAAAACAAAACCACCTTTGCTATTTTTCATTCATCATAACTCCCTAGCTCCAGCCCCAAACCACATTTTGCAAGAGGCTTGCCTAGAGAAATGGCTATGATATATGTAGATCCCACGTTGCCCCCACCCAATCTATGGAAGGAAGGAAGGAAAAACAACTCCTGTTTTTTTCCAAATCTTGGGAAAAAGTCTCAGAAATAAGCATAACTTTTTCAACAAACTCCAAAATATAAACCCTACTTCATTCAATATTCTAAAATGTGCTCTACGTAAGCAAAAACTTCACTGAATTATTATTTTTTAAATGTTATCAACAGCTCTCTTTAATTTTTGTGCATGAAGCTACTAGTATTAAATAGCTTTATATCATGCTGTTATTTTGTACAGCTTCAGGCAGCATTTGTAATGCTCCTGTTTTCCTCACAACAATAACCTTGCAAGGTGGGTTGGCTGAGAGAGAAAATCATCCAGCCCAAACTATCCAGCTGGCTTTTATGCCTGTGAGAGGACTAGAACTCACAATCTTCCCATTTTTAGTCCAGTACCTTAATCATTCCATCAAATTGGCACTCTGTCTATTTCCTGTCCATTTTCTGTGACAGTAAATGAAAGATTCAGATTCAGGCCCCTAGCTGATTTGGC
>NW_015387083.1:293402-329754 GCF_001527695.2 Protobothrops mucrosquamatus
AATACTACTTCATTTAATTTTTTTCCACCCCATCTTTCTTTCTTCTCTGTTTCCATTTCCACTTCTTATTGAAGATGGAGATAGAATGGCTAAAAGTAACTCCAAAATAACTATCTTGGCAATTGGCCTATTTCCTGATTGTGCAAACAAGATGTTGTCTCTTCTACAGTTGAGATATAATCCTTTTTGTTTTCCTTCTAGACAGATTATTTTGTAAGGTACAGAAATTTCTTCTCTACTGTCTTAGCAGTTGTCAATGGGTGTAGAAAAGCTCAGTCATTATTTTTCTTCATATGAACCAGCAAACACAGCCCTCTGTTTTGAAAATATGGATACCACGCCAAGAAAAAGTTATGTCTATGTTTTTCCATTCCATGGATGGAGAACAATAGAACATGGAATATATTTCACTTATTTCAGTGTTTCTTTTATCTTTATTCAGAGTTGTCCACACAATCTTGCTATCTTCCTCAGACTGATACTCCTCCTTGACTACTCATCCCTGCTCCACCGTGGACACCCTAGCAGCTGCTTCTATTGTGGAACTTACCATTATTTTGTCATTAAATAATATAGTGGCCTAAATAAACGCGTGTAACTCAGAAATGCAAATAATTAAGAGCAAGGGGACAATAAACTGCCTAATATTTGGAGAAGAACAGATCAATTAATTTCCTCATATACTGTGATGTAGACTTTATCACAAGCATTTTGGCCAACATTTCAAGTTAAAAATAATTAACATCATATAAGTAAAGTAAAAAAGTTTGCCAATGGCAATGCTTTTTTCCCCTTTTGAACATCTAGCAATGTTGTAATTTTTTCTATCTTCCCAGACTGTTTCTTGAAAGACATACGCAACCATGCATATTTAAATCTCATTTTAATAACTGGGGATGGTTCATTTTAGCTAATGTCCATTCTGACTTCAGACTGTGACACTGGCTCCTTCATAAAGGAAAGTAGCTGGCTCATTGAGGCAACTGATTCAGTATCTTTGTACCATTTTTTTATAAATTTGGTTTAGATAGGTTTAAATTTACTTACCAATATGGGCACAGAATAATACAAAGAAGCAAGATTTCTGGTAATTGACTCCATCAGATCCTAAACTCTGCAGGATTCATTGATTCTGGCAGGGCAAATGTAGGAAGGCACCTGGACACAAAGAAAAGTATTCCAGCTGCCAGTCTGGTGAAGTTGTGAAAACCTTCCTGGACAAACAAAGCAGTAGCTCAGAAAGATGAAAGCTCCTGGTCTGATGAATGTGCATGAAATGCTTTGCTTATGCTTACAGTTCCCTGGAAAGGATGAGTGATGTACTATAGTTAAATGACCTACCCTTGAAAATACTTCCCTGATCATGCTGGCAAGATGAAATTAGCTTGTGCTTATACCACTGTGTTGGGTTGCCAGGCTAAGTGATCTAAAGGGATGAGGGTGAAAAGAGAAGCTAAAAATCCCAGATTGGGTGGGATCCCATTCAATTGGTGAGGTGTTGCAATGAGTTCAGATCTGGGCAATCAGAAGAATTATGTTTTTTGTGCAGAGGCTGACATCAATAGCTAGATTACAATTGTTCCTGGATACTATGTCATAAATGAAGCATTTTGCTTATTGTTTCTTTATTTACACTATACAGTTTGTCCTTGTTTAGCTTCTGTCTCATTTAGTGACCATTCACATTTACAACAGTGATGACAAAATAACTTTGCAACCAATCCTTGCATTTATGACGAGACGTCCAGATATTTCGTTTCCTTTTGACTTTATTCTAGTATTCATGTTAGTACAAAAGTGAATCGTTAGAAAGGTGAATTGTTGACTCAACGACCAGGGTTAACACTAACAATTTGTTCCTGATAGATATATCGAACGGGGTAAAATTTTTCTCCTAATTCCTGGATATATTTGTTACCTTTAGTTATCAATTTTTACAAGGATGCCAAAGGTGCCATTTGTTTAATCTAAAAGTCAAATGACCAGTGGAGAAGTGTTGTTTTGGCCCTACAGTGCAAATATTTTGAAAAATACAAGTATTTTGAAATACTTGTAGAGTAGGGACAAGCCATATTTCTAGGGAAAGTGTATACCATAAAATGGAGGCCACCACTGAGAAGATTTGTTGCCTGGACAGAATCCCACGAATCTCTCAAAATAATAGAAAATTAACATTTAGCATTTTAATTATTAATTTGGGAGAAAAAAGGATACTCAAAGCTGTAAAAGGAAAGAGAATAATTCGATATAACAGGCTTACTTGTCCCAATTCATAGTGATATAATATCCCAAACTTTAGTGGTTATTGGTTCTCCATCTCTACTCAAAGCTAATTAGGTGGTGTTCCAACCTGAAACTCAGAAGACTATTGATCTTCACTTCCTGAAGGGGTAGTACGGTAGGAAAAAGCACTGTAGTTTGTTGTATCACCTGCAACAGACATCATTTGTACTGGGTGATGCAATTCTGATTGCACTGGGGGTTGCATCAGAGAATAAAACTGGTGTCATTCTGATTGGAATATCTATTCCTGCTTGATTATCAGCATTCCTGCTTTTATCACCCATTCTGGTAGTGCACTGGAGGAATGGGGAGGGCTTGGCATCTGCCAAAAAGAAGACCTGGATTCTCTTTTCGGCCATTAGTGCTGGGAGCAACAAGCAGAGATTTGTTTGTTTGTTTTTGTACCAGTAAGAAAGACCACTTCTACTAATGGACATCTCTTTCTATGACAAAAGATCCGTGCTATTTTATGGTCCCTAGTGTGCCTTTCCAGAGACCTAGAATTTCAGTCCAGATGTATTATATATGACAAACCTTTGTAGAAAAGTCTACCAAAGCAAAATGAGCAAAAGGACAGCTGAGCAGCGATTAAGCACAGTTTAACTAGGAATTATTGCATTTCACTGAGAGACAGTGCTAGAACAGCTGCTGGATCATGGAAGGCTACCTCTGTGCTTTATTACCATGAAATGAATGGGTGTCAGGAAGCATGACAGAATTCTAATAAGTAAAATAGAACTTAGAATCTAATATGTCAGAAACAAAATGCCAGACATTGTCATTTTTAATCCATAAAAATGTCCGGGAAACTTCTTCTCTTTTATTATCATGAAACATTTAAACATACACTCACACACATCTTTTCTTTAATCTCAGGTCAAGGTCACCACAATAGTATGTCCAATAACAACTAGTTAATCCATTCACAAAGGCAAATTTCCCCTTTGCAAGGCTGAAAACACAACATTTGGCAGAGAATACACCTGTGAAACTCTCACTCCTTTAGACATGGAGCAGAGGTTGATGCTAAAAGTTAAGTCTCACTCCTGCCTTTTCAGTCTTAGGTATATCATGCCATCCAAATTGCTGTTTGTGAAACATCACAAAAATGGTACTTGAGATGCAAAACCACAAAGTAAAAGATAACAAAGAAATCCTTGTGGGTTGTTATTATTATTGGTTTATTATTCAACTGAAGGCAGGGAACATAACCAATTCTCTCATTTTCTATTTTCCCCACAACAACAACCCTATGAAGTGGTTTGGGCTGAAAGAGAGCAACTGGACCAAAGTCACCCAGCTGAGTTTCATGCCTAAGAAAGGCCTAGAACTGAGAGTCTTCTGATTTCTTGGCCAGTTCCTTACACCAAACTGGCTGTCAGTCGCTCACAACGCAAAATGTATAATTGTTAGAAGAGGACCAATAAAGGAGAGTATTTGTAGGTCAGGGTTGAAATGTGGGATCCTTGGTGCTCTGTGAACTTGGTTGTTTTCTTACAGACATTTCATTACCCAACTTGGGCGACATCATCAGTGTTAGAGTTAGAAGAGTTTGTAGATTTGTTACAGTACATGAATATTTCTGCTGGATGAGATTGAAGCCCATCATGATCTAGCGCTTGGTTTCTTACTGTGGTCAACCAGATTCTTTGAGGCACTTGTAAGCAAGGCACTTGTAAGCAAGACAGAGCCCCCTGCCACCCATTCACCTTCAAGTGATGTGTGGAGGCATATTGTTCCCTGGGCATGGAGTCTTCATGACTAATAACCCTTGATAGCAATGCTTCCCATGAATGCATTCAGTCTGTTTTTAAAGCCATCCACTGGACTCACCACTGCAACATAGTGTGGCAATAAATTCTGCAGGTTAATCATCTGCTCTTTTAAGAATGCAGATCCCTGGTTCTGATGATTTCCTCCTTGCTCTGGTAAAAACAGTAGTTCCAACCTTTAAAAAAAAAAAACTTCTTTCAAAGAATACAGAGGGTTTATGAAATTCTAAAGCAGGAGCCGTGAATTTTAATTTGAATGGACAGGTACAAAACCTCGAATGATTTCATGAATACTTAACACGCATTTGCCCAGTAAACTATGCCAGACTTTCCAAACCAAGTTGCACCAATTACCATAATTCCCAGACGGTATGGCTGGAAATTAGAGAAGATAATGTCTAACATCGCTGAAGGAAATCAGCTTAACGGAAGCTACTTTATACAATAATGTGCTTAACAAAATTTTGATAAAATAATAGATGGCATAGCACCAATATTTTATAAGACTTTATAGTTACCTTTCCTCGTTCTCATTCTCTTGCCAGCTTTGTTTTTATGTTGGAGATGGTTTTATTTTATTTAAAGTTATTGTTCTGTGGCTTTACTTCTTTCTATGGTTTTAAATTGCTTTTCTAAGTTGCTAGGGGAATATTGCTTATTACGAGTAAACCTTAAAATTATCCATATAAATAAATAGATTCCTGTTTGAATTGCCATTTAATGAAGTATCAAAAAAGTTGGTTTCATTTGCATAACATAAAAATGTTTCTAAACAATTATCAGTGTTCTGATTATTTTAAACTGTTCAACGGTTCCCTAAAGTTTGTTACCTATGATTGCTATGGATTTTCAAAAATCTGAGAACCACTCAATTTTTTTAAACTGAAAAGTGGAATAGTAGTATCTTCAGTGAATTGGTTTTTAATTTTTCCAATTGTAACCTTTAATAATCATTATTTATAAAAATAAATTTCTTCAGCGAACCTTTTACAGGCTTTAGTATTGTGAAAGCAGGAGGCAGGGGGAGACTATATTCCTTGATCCAACTTTTAGAAAGATTGTGATTTTCAGTAACTTTGAACAAACCAAAAAATATTCTTTATCTTTTCAAAAACACTTCTAATTAAAAAGCTTCTTGAGATCATTATTCAATATTGGAAAAGATTTTTTATAATTTCTGGCTATAACCTGCTTTTTAAAAAAATTCTATATGACGGTTATATTTGTGTGGAAAAAAAAGTCCTTTCATTTAACAGGTCTCTTTAGGGCAATTTTTATAAAAGTACAGAGCTTATTCAAGGCTGCCAACATTTCACGATGACACCTTCAGTGGGCATATAAATCTAAGGCATAAACTTAAATCTAGGATTAGCATAGTCCTTGAGGAGGCACACTTATTGTTTAGTCTTTCTTTTTTTAAATTGAAGAGGTTTTTTTTTTAAAAAAGTTTGGCACTGCAGAAGATATTTAAATACACAAAATTGATTGCATCAGCATATTCAGCCATCTCATGACAATGCTTTATATCAGCTTTTTCCAAGTTGGCCTCCCGATATATGGGACTACAAATATCACTGTCCCCAATGAATGCTCAATAACTAGAAATGGTGGACATTGTTGTCCACCATAATCAGATTGTGGAAGATTGCTATATATAGAGGCATCAACATTTGGAAAAGCTGTTTTTTCTTCACTACATTTCCTTTAAATATTTGTCAGTAAGAGACCTGCGATTAATTTCACATTAAGTCTAAATTGCGAGGCTATGATGCACATTAGAAAATCACTGTTGAATTTTTATTTACATTTTAACATGTTCCTGCTGAGACGGCATCAAAATTTGGTGAAATGAAACATTTGAAGCACGTGGGGTACGGAAAAGATAACTTTATATATTTTGATGCTGCCACTGTTCTCATATGAAAACGTAACTTGATGTGAATCTCTTTGTTTCATTTGCAGGTGAGCAGGTCAAACCATTTACACCAGAAGAAGCTAAAGAAATTGTGATGACTCTTCAAAAACCAGTGGTCTTCAGCAACATGACTTTCGATTGGCCGGTACTTCATTGGAATGTTACACATCTGGCTAGTCTATTGGCTGGAAAGAAAATACTTTTTAGAATAGGAAGGAAGGACACAGGTAGAGAAATAACAACCTTCTTTCTCATTTTTCCCTGTACAGATATAGTACTTCAGATGTATTTTCTCCTTAAAATAAATGGGAAATGCTGCAGGATGGTTCACAGTAATATCATCCATTCTAAAATGATAAAGAACAATAATAAAGCATGTCCATTGTGAGACAGATTATCAATTAAGTGCCCTCCAAGTATATAGTGAAGTGAAACATCCATTGATATCCATCCACCACGGGTAACCAATATTCCTGAAAGAAATTCTTTCTTTTCCCTTAAGCCTTCCATCTCCACATCTAATTCTAAGTGTCTGGAGGAACCCTAATGATCAGATTCTTTCCAAGGGATGGGAGGAAGTTTACCTGTGTGAATGGAAGCCCACTGACATAAAGTTTGACATTATGCAGGTAGTCCTTGACCTACAACATTTCATTTAATGACTGTTCAAAGTTATAATAGCTCTGAAAAAATGACTTATGGGCATTTTTCATACTTACAATGGTTGCAGCATCCCCGTGGTCAGACTCTTGGCAACGGACTCATATTTATGACAGTTGCATTATCCTGGGTCATGTGATCACCTTTTGTGACCTTCTGACAATGTCAGTGGGGAAGCCAGATTCACTTAATCGTGTTATTAACTTAACAACAGCAGTCATTCATTTAACTGTGGCAAGAAAGGTCGTAAAATGGGCAAAATTTAGCAGCAGAAATTTTAGGCTCATCCACAAAATATTATAGATTCAATAAAACATACTGTAAAATAACTATGTATAAATACAATGAACATAATGGAGTGAAAGGAAGTACCTCTGAGTACAGAGTATATTGTTTGCTGTTGAAAAATCCTGTTAGAACTAGAACTCTAGTTGTAAATTATTGCTTAGAACCTGTCCATAGTAAATACAATACATATTAACAAGGGATTTTATTCACTTCTTTAGAAATGTCTGTACTGTGTTTGTTGTTCTGAGTTGTGTTGATATACAGCTGGGATTGGGAGAACAGACAATGGCCAATCCTGCTTAGGCAATTTTATTTTGACTTCCAGAAATGTCTGGGATCCAAGGAATATTGATTTTATATTGAAATGAAAATGCTGTCTTCTATTATTTATATGGAACTTATCTGATTTTATTCATGTAAAGGTCTCTAGAATCCTTTGATGAAAGATGCTGTGTAAAATGTTTTACTAAGAAACAGGCTTGTACTTTTATTGTAGGTTAACTCTGAAATATAGATGGCCAATTATTTTCCTCTTTTGTCCCCCCCCCTAAATTCCACACTTTCAGCTTTGTAGTTGTCTATATATAGTAAATTTGGTAGCAACATTAATTGAAAGGCAGCATTAGGATATGGAAAAGTCAGTTTTAGAGGGAAGATATTATTTTGTAGTAAAATACATTAAGGTCTTTTGGTAGACTACTCCCCATCTTTTGACATTTAAAAAGGAATAAGAAACTGAGAGAGTTATCCTAAAATGCATGACCTGATGAAAGTTATGACTATCCTATTGCTTTCTATCATTCAGATTTTTTAATGAGTGGAGGTTTTCAAGCTAACTTCATTTAAAAAAAAACTTTTCTTATTCCATTATCACTAGACAACTATACTTAATTGATAATTTTTAATTATTTACCATGAAAGTATGAATAATTCAGAACATAATGAATAATTTTTTTCTTGCTGAATCAGAGATAAATTACTCAAAATCTCTGTTCAGGGGGTCACAGAACAAGCTATATAATCTTTTGACTATGTCAATAATAACCAGAATTTTGCACATAAAATATCCAAGTAATAAATGTAATAGTTCTTGTTAAGAATTTGCAAGAAATTGATGATAGCTCAGATTGCAGATTGTATACTAAATTCAGCCAACTCAGTGTACTAGAAATGTTTTCAACCTACATGTATAATTCCTTACCATTGGCTTTACTGGCTAAACTTATAAGATTTGAATCCCAAAACATCTGGACAGTACCACATTGTCTGTCTTTGGGGCATATTTTTTGAGAAGCACTGGAATGAACTTTGGATCTTTCCTCCTTCAGCTTTCCCCCCCTCTCTTCTAGAGCAGATGGATCAGGCACATGGTACTTTATTTAGTTGTTTGTTTATTATTTCTCATATACCGTAGTCCACTTTCACTTCAGAGGCAGACTATGGTTGATCTTATTTTTGTACTCTACTAGAAACTGCAGATTAACTGCATTTTTTAAAGAAGAAACATCCATTAAATTTTACATTTGGACAATTTAAGAGAAAACTTTAAGCGTGTACTTTTAAAAGAAAGGTGATTTGGGGTTTTATTTTTGCTTTTGTCTGAAATAAATCAGAATGTTTGAGAACCTCAAAGCAGCCATTCCCATGCAGTCAGAGTAATAAGAGATAAGTACTCTCTGAGCATTGCCTTGCTTGGAAGAATGAAAAGTATCCACACTGTATTTAAATAATTGGACATAATGAGTCAAATGAAGAGTTAGCAATTTTTCTGCCATTCATGCATTCTGCTGCAATTTGGTTTCCTCAGCAACAGTAGTTTTGGCCAATGTGTAATATTGTGCATTATGTTTTTGGGTTGAAGGACTAGTTCTTGTAATGAGAAATGAAAGTCTGATAAGCCATAAGGATCATTGCAATATTGTGGAAACAAAAATAAAGCACCCCCTTTTTCCTTATATGGGAAAATTTTGGGGTAAGGAAGAAGTTCATTTTATGCAAATATTGTGTTTGCTAGTACACTTTCTAGTTCTCTTTACATTTCTGCATTTCAGGTAATGCAAAAGTGTGTATGATTACGCAAAGCCAAAAGTACAATTAGTTCATCCCTTTGGTATCTACTGTGCATAAAATTAGGCAGTTTTAACTAGAGTTTTCATTGCATAGTAATAGATTTGCATTCCACTTACAATATTGTCTATTCTGTTGAGGTTGGCGCACTCAAGAAACAAAAAGTACCCAGATTTCTGGAGTACTGTTTTTGGGAAGTAGGATAAATTAATAGAATCTTGAAAGCCTGCCAAAACAAGTCTCCAGATAAACTGATAGCTAACAAAATTAGGTGGGGTTACTGAGTTACTGAGTCTTTTTCTCATGCTTTCCCACTCCCCTGGACTAAGGAATCATTTCTGTAATAGTCTTCCCTCCTATTATGGTCCTGTTTCATCCTCTATGTTCCCAAGGTTTGTCATACATTCTGTTGCATATAGAAAAAGTTTTGTTATAAGTTTTATTATATAATAAACACAGTAGAGTTTTATTAGTCATGCTTGATATCTGGTGACTTTACAGACACATCGCTGTATTGTCTTGCCTCAAACACTGAACTGATTATCCATTGCTTTCTTCTGAGCCATTTACTTACTTGCTTACTTTCCAGATGAAGCTCCAATCCTAGGGGTTTTTTTTAGTTTTCTTAGTAGTTTTCTCAATGGTTTCCCCTTCCAAATCCTAATCAGGTCTGACCCTGCTTAGCTTTTTGAGATTGGTGGGAAATCAATAACAGTCAAGCCACCTATTTTCTTTTTTTCTTGACCTTCCTAATAAGACATTAGAAATTCAGAATATTGTCCATATAAATATACTTTTACTCATGGGACATTCCCACTTTATGAAGTGGGGAAACAAATCTTGCCCATTTTTCCAGATAACTCTCACTCATTGTATTTCCTTAAAGTCAGCTCAAGGGTTGGGGAAGACCCAGAACAATATGGCCAATTGCATTGAGGGCAATAGGAAGTAAAGGGAATTGACTGAAATTGCTCACCTCCTTCTCCATCAATTGGCAGTGTTCAGAGGCTTTCAGTATTCTTTATTATTCCAAGAAGAGACATATCCACTGGCTCTCTGAATAATATTTTTGAAAGAGTTTCATGCCCCACCATTGAAATTGCTGTTGCCATTGATGATATTTCGTATAGAAAGATCCTTGTCACCTTGATACTACAGTATTATCTGCCTTTTTCATGGTATGAATTAAAGATAAATACAAGATAAAAGAAGGCCAATAGGTTGAGAGCAATTGTAAAAAAAGGAAGTTTGAAAAATAGCAAACAGATGGCAATACTTACCTTTGTTATACGCAGTAATGTTGAAAAATGTCTTGCCAGCTTTTAAAATCTGTTTTGACATTTAAACTTCAAAGAAAGGGAATCTTGCTGGAAGAGATCAAAAGCACAGCTAGTTTTGTACAGATTTTTGTTTACAAAAAAGAAAATGCTAGTGGATTCAAATATGCTTTTCATGCCCTGATGGAATATATTTTGGCTGATCTAGGAAATCCATCCACCTTGAAGGCTTGAAGAAAAGTTATGATTTAATTCTTGAGTTAAGCCTTGGGTGGTCCGTGGCCATAGTCACAAAAGCTATTTAAAGGGAGTCTGTGGTGAAGAAAAGGTTGAGAACCACTGCATTATCAAATAAAGAGTTTGTTAATGACTCAGTGTCCCAGAGAATTAAATGTACTGTAGTATCATCTAATCCAGGGGTGTCAAACTGCCGGCCCGTGTGCCGGACACGTCATCTGGAAGCCGCACCCACCCCATTGCTGGCAATGGCAAAACCGTCCCGATACGTCGCGCGACGCCATGTGTTGTCACGAGTTTGACATGTCTGATCTAATCTATATAGCCTTATTTTTCTTTAAAAATATATTATTAAGAGTAAAGCTCTTTCCCAAATGAACAATGAAATCTATTTTGTGGGGTAAAATGGCAAAAAATGTAGTGGTACTTAATGCATTTATCAGGGGATGATTACTTGTTTAGTTGTGTCAATACCCTACTGAATTTTCATCTAAACAGTCTAGGAAAAAGGCATTTAAAATGTTTATTTGGAACATCATAGGCTGACTCTCAGACTATATTTATACAACATTTTCTTCTCTCTTATGAATCCTATCTAGGAGAAAAGATAGAAGAATATCTGGCTTTTTATTTTCAGTGTGTATTAAATCCCCAAATGCTCAGATACTGACTGGTTTGCCAGCATAACAGATTCAACAAAATCCGGACATACTAAAGGTCCCCATTTTGTGCTGAACACTACAGTTTTTGCTGATGAATACAGGAAAAAGAAATGTTTCTGGGGAATATTTGAGGAACCTGCTGCTTGTATTACAAAGTGAACTCTAGAGCCTTGGTTTAAAAAATGTCATTGCATAAAACAGATGCATTAACTCATTCATATGAGGTTAAATTACGATGGTCCTGCTGATCCTCTAGCTTTTTATTTCATTTCCCTTTCTCAGAAAAATAGAACAGGCCGTCTGAGTGCAAAAGATATCTAATTCTGGCATTATCTAAATGCAAGAAATAAAAACATAATTCAGTCCCTCTAATAGGCAAGCAAGGCTCAAAAAGTTCTGGCTTGTAATCTTGGGTGACTGCTGTTAATCCATGCCAAGAACACCAGCCAAGATGGATCAGAGATTGACTTAGTAGAAGGCAGCAACCTTGTGTTTCTATGGACTAAAACCTAAGCTACTTAGCTAGAAAGGAAACATTTCAGGGTTTTCAACAGACGCCCATATCCAAAGAGCCTCACAACTAGGAAATCAGTATCTTCACAAATGAAGAGAATTTCGAAAGCAGCAAAGAACAAGAGTAAAACAAGAAAGTTCTCACTGAAGATGTCTAAGCAATTCTTTGAATCTTGACAGAGGTTTTTAAGAGAGTTGAAAAAGCACTGAGTTTCTGCAGTGCCACCACTCTATACATTAGTACTCACTTAAATCAGGGGTCCCAAACTTGGCAACTTTTAAGACTTGCGGACTTCAACTCCCAGAATTCCCCAGCCAGGTCTTCTACCTCTGCCGCTCTGCAAATGCAGAGACGCTCATTGTAAGGTATAGAATGTAATCTCCCATATCTGACCATTGTGTCAAGCTGTTTGAATCTCGCTCGTGTAAATACTTCCCTAAGGTGTTTTGGTAGTTGTAACTTCAAATAGTTGTCTACTTGAAAAGTATGTTCATATTTACTCAGCCATTTCAAGCTGCCCAACTTACTAAGGATCGCTATATCATTTTGTGCTTCTATATCCTTAATTCTTTGGGCAGCCCTTTTTTTGAATTGTTCTCCTGTTACGCAAGAGACAGGAAGACCACAGCTTCTTAAAAAATTTGTTAGTTTGGTGATTCAGGAGATTTGTGATTCTAATTTTATTTGCTCTAGTAGACATAACTTGGGGAGTCTATCAGTATCCATTTCATTGACTTTGAACCAGTAGTTATAAGCTCTGATTTTGGATAGAGCATGAATTGTATGAATTCCCAATTCAGCTCTAACTGCTGCAGCAGATGTTCTTGGATCTACACCCAGAATACATCTCAAATGCTGGGACTGTGTTTGTTCTAAGACTGTGGTTGAGTAGAGACCCCAAACTTCTGCTCCATACAAGAGCATAGTGGTAACCTTAGCTTTATATACCTTAATTAATGNTGTTAACCTGTTCAATTGGTTCACCATCTAATTGCCACTTATGTCTCTGATGGTGTCTTCCAAACACCATTATTTTTGATTTAGTTTTACTAATGATTAGGGAGTTATCCTGACAGTAAGAGCTGAATCTTCTTAATAGCCTACGTAATCCTACTTGTGAATATGATAATAAAATCATATCATCGGCATAAAGCAAGCTGTTACAGTAAGTATTTAGGATCATCGGCATATGTACCATGGGATCCTTCATTAACCTTGGCAAGTCATTGATATATAAACTAAATAATAATAGGGCCAGGATACACCCTTGCCTTATCCCTTTATTTGTGTGAATCCTGTTAGTCAGAGCCCCATTAACCCCATACCGCACCCTCAAACAGGTACTTGTGTAAAGGTCTTTAATCAAAGCCAGGAGTCTAGGTTCTATTTTAAGAGATGTCAATTTACTCCATAGTACTTCTCTGTTTACCATATCAAATGCTGCTGTAAGGTCTATGAAAGCAGCAAACAGGGGTCTCCTCTTATAGGCATATTTTTGGCAATTAGATGGTTCAAGACAAAGCAGTTATCAATAGTAGATTGGCTTTGTCTAAAACCTGCTTGTTCTTCTGTGAGGATATTGTTTTCCTCTACCCAGATTTCAATTCTGTTCAAAAGGTACCTAGCATATATTTTTGCTGCAATATCAATCAGGCTAATGGGCCTATAATTACTAGGGTCCTTATTATTCCCTTGTTTATATATGGGGACAACTATTGCCATCTTCCACCCATCTGGTATATGGCAGGTGTTATTTATGTGTATAAAAAGACCTGCCAATACAGGGCCTCACCAATTGGGAAATTTCTTGAATAATTCTGCTGGTAAAAAATCCTCACCTGGGGCTTTATTGCTCTTTAAACTTTTGATGATGGATTGTATCTCTTTTTCTGAGACTGTTGGCCAAGAGGGGGAAGTTCTAGAGTTTACTAAATCATTGCTTAGAGACAATTTCTCTACCGGTTCCGTGGAAGCAAACAAACACTGATAATAATTCTCCCAGTCCTCGGCAGAGATTGGTATGTCAAACGCAAATCTCCACTCCTTCAGGATACCTGCTACAGAATGCCAAAATATTACTGAGTTATGACTTCTGGCAGCCAACTTGAGTTCTGACCAGATTGAAATGGCAAAGCTTTTTTTCTTTAATGTTATAGTTTTTTTATATTCCCTTCTTGTGTGCAACATCTTAGCTTGTACATGGGCAGTAGGATTCCTCTGGGCAAGCCTCATAGCTGCCTTCAATTTTTTTTCAGTTGCTGGCATTCAGGATCAAACCAGCAGGGTCTACCTACTCGGGCTCTTTTTGTAGGAGGTTTGGTTGTTAGATGTTTCTTCAGAATGTTACAGAGATTGGAGAACGCATTGAAGGCTAACATCCAGTCAGTAGTAGATGACTGGATTGTTCTAGCCCACTTAGTAGCATTCTCTGTTTTAAGGCATTCTAGTATTGCCTTAGTATCAACTTTGGCCCAAATTAACCTTTTATTTTGGGTCACCTCTACCTTTTTGGTGAGCTATCTATCAGCCATATTATATGGTCTTAAATCTGAGGGACCTCGCAGTGTCACGCTTACAGGCTGATGGTCGCTATTGTTGCTAAGGTGTACTGTGACCTCCAAAAAGAGGTCAACTTTATCTCTAGACACACAAAAGAGATCCAGTACACTGCTTGAATTGGCAGAGTGGTATGTATAGGGATATGTGTAATTCTTATCCTTACCTCCCAGAATTTGGAGATTACCCTTAAAAATTAAGGAGACTAGGAGCAGGCCAGCAACATTACTTTTGCAGTCTCTCGAGAGCCACTGGGGATGGTTATCAAAAAATTCCTCTGGGACTCCCTTCTTCTGGGCGAGCTCATACAAAGAGGGACCCAGCCGAGCATTCAGATCTCCTAGTAATACCACTATGGACTGAGGGTACAATACAGATATATCTTCTAGAATAACTTCCAAGCCCATCCAACATTCAGAGTTATAATACCGGGATGTGATTGGTGGGATATACACATTTACCAGTATTAACTCAAACTTTTCATATTCAAATTTAACAGCTAGAAAGTATGTGTCGAGCCCTGCGAGGCCGACCCAGCCACACACACGACCGCCGCCAACCACCCCGCCCGCCTTACCCCGTTTACAACATCCTGGGGGGCCGCAGGACGACCGGACCTGGCTAGGAAGGGAGCCAGCCGCCTTACCCCGTTTGCAGCGTCCTGGGGGGCCGCAGGATGACCGGACCTGGCTAGGAAGGGAGCCAGCTGCCGCATCGTCCGTCTGTCTCTGGGCTCCACCGTGGCCGCCGATGATGTCGCTCCCCTCTGACATCATCACCCTGCGCCTCGCAGGGCCGACATCCAGGCAGGCTGAGGAGAGTAGGCCAGGAGAGGCCTCCGTTCCGGCGAGCAAGAACGGAGGAAGAGACAGCTGTGATTGCCCCAGCTGTGACACGGCAGGGCGAGGACTGGGTGGGGCCGGGTGCGGTAGGCCAGATGGTGGCTTGAGGGGCGGGGTGGCGCTCATGAGGGTGGGGCTGGCAGGTTAACGAGGGCGGGGCTGGAGGGCTTGCTATGTAAAGCACTGGGAGACGGTGCCTCCCAGTGCTGACTTTGTATTGAATGGAGTGAATAAACTGCCATTCGTTTAGCGTTCCTGCTTGCTGGCTGGTTTGTGAAGCACCAAGACAGGACGGCTTGACAGTATGAATACTTATCTTCATTATATAGTTTCTCCTCCTGCCATTGCAACTCTTGCTTTATAAGAATGCATAGCCCACCAGAGGATCTCCCTTTGTTTTTTGGGATGGGGAGGCCCATCCCTGAAAACCTGGCAGTTGTACTGGTTCATCCACTTCGGTTAACCAGGTTTCTTGAAGGGCTATTACATCAAATCTAGGGAGAAAGCTCATTAGTCCACTATTGCCCATCCCTTTCCAGTCGGCTACATTCCAGGTCATCATCTGTATGGGCTTCTCGGAGGCAAGGTGGTCTGGCTTGGTTGATTGGCTAGATGGTAAAAATGCCAGATGTTAACTTGAGCCGAGTCAATATCATCTATGCATCCCATATAAACACAGTTGTTGTGAGGTTCGGTATTTCTTCTCGTGGGTTGCAGAACTTGTTGTTGCTCCTCTATATCTCGATTGCCAGTGTGCCTCTGCCCTTGCTCCAGGAATTTTTTTTTTTTCAGAAGAGCAGGTACTCCGGCTTAAATCTATAAATGTAGATTTATGTCCATTTTTGGAGGGGCGTAGCTGAGAATTCATCTTGTAGGGAGATGTTGTGGAAACTTCTAAGTCAAATGAGGATGGAAGCTGGATTATATCCTTAGTGTTTGTTGGCTTAGGAGGCACTGTGTGGTGAAGCCCTTTGTCTTTCAGTTGTTTCTCAGAGACAGGGTCAATCAGTGCAGTTGCCCCACTGTCTGCCTCTGTGACGCTACCTTTTTTTAACTATTGAGGTAAAGGCAGATTGTTGATTAAATGTATTATCGCAAGGTTGCGCAATTAGTGGAGTCAAATCAAATAGAGGCTTTGCTGTAAATTGAGTTGTTGTCAGTGCCTCTTTTAGGTCATCCAATCTTTGAATGATATTAACTTGCTCAGGTTCGGCAGTGCACTGAATAGATCAATCAACATTTCTTCTGGCACCTCTTCAACAGTTCCTGCAGCTGTGGGTAACACCATTTGTATATCGCTCCTTTGTCTTTTCAGGGTCAATTCAATTGCAGCAGCCTCAAGCTTAGCAGTGTAAGGGCTGTTGCAGCCTGGATGTAAAGCAACAGTTCCCTCTTGGTGACGCAACAGTTCCCTCTTGGTTTCAGGAGTGAGCACACTTTGTCTGAGCGAAAAACCCTTATTGGGAATATTGAAAAGGTACTCAGAAAGGGCTTCATTTTAAAGAGCATGGAGGGAATTGTGGGCTGCTTAAACGATAGGAGAATTCTCATATATTGTCTTCTTGCTGGCAGCCACTCTGCATGTAGAAGATCTATCAGAGTGAGTTCACAGCGAAGCAGCTGGCTCAGGGACAGCTTAACAGCTTCTCTATTACCCCAACACCTCTATTCACTCTCTTGTCATAAATTTGTAAGGTAACCCGGTTAGTCTGCAGACTGTAGTTATATTGGTCATCTCTTAGGCCTTTATCTGATTGGATGTTTTCTCTATGAGTGTTCAGATTTTTGGAAGGAAGACAAGGCCCCTCTCTAGTTTCACTTTCTGAATTAGCCATCCCAAGTCTATCCATGGTTGTCCTCCCACGTCCTTCTGCAGTATTTGGCTGGCTCCTAACAAACTTTGCAAAATATTCCTTCAAGCAGTCAACCTTATTTATGACAGTTGATAAGAGTTCATATATTGAGTTAACAGTTTGAGCCGTAAGCAAACATTGTCTAGAGAGGAAATCTGTCACATTTCCCCCCTTTAAATTTATTACATCTCCCTCCTGTGCAAAGAGGGCCGCTGCTGAGTTCCAAGAAGGGGAGCAACTCTCCGAGGAGGAGGACAATTCTACATGCTGTTTGCTTTCCAGTTCGGTTTGTAAGTCCAATGAGTCACATAAATTAAATTTATCTGATAAGGCGACTGCTGATGAATTACTTACTGGCATAGACTGTCTGTTTGCAGTGTAGTCTTCCATTTTCTGCTGCTTCAGTGGCTTGGATGAACTCTCTGCTGCAGAGTGCTGTTTCTTTCTCCTTTTCCCCATTCTTAGTAATCCTGGCTTGTAGAATTGTTAAAATGTAGGTAGAAAAATGGTGGCCTCTCCAGTAGTTAAAAAGAGTTAAAAGTAGGTTAAAATAGGTTAAAAGTGGGTAGATTAAAAATGCAATGTTAAAAAGGGTTAAAAAGTTAAAATAAAAATAAAATAAAATAAAATAAGGCTTTGGCTTTTGCTTTTGGAGGAGCTCCTTACAGCCTTTGCTGCCTGTCCACCATCTTATTTATGAAGTACATAAAACAAGCAGCAGGTTTTTGGTTATTTGTTCCATCTAGATTCCATTTATATATCAGTAGAGTCCACATGAAGCCCTGATGAGATTCAGTGGCAACATTATGAAAAATTCAGAAACTCCAAAAGGGACAAACGCTTATTGAAAGAGCTAGCTATATTTTAAAGGCAAACGCAAAACCTCATCTACAGACTTAGGCAGAAGAAAGAGTAAAAAGAGTTACGCACGAGCGTTGTCATATGTGCTTCCTCTTCGGCTGAAACATCTATAAACTGCTGTAATTTCATTTGTGGTTTTATATTGCATTTAACCAGCAGTCTGAGGCTGAGAGAGAAAGTTATTGCTTTCTCTGCTAAAGTGCTTTGCTTCATATCTGTCTTATTATTGGTGTTGTGTTTAATGTGCATGCAATGTTGTCTCTTCTGATACAGCTACAGCTCCTCTCTTCGAAACGGAGTGTGCGTATGCAGAGGCTACGCTTGATGATTTTCTGGCCTGGAGTGGAAGACAGCAACCTTGTCCTTCTGGACCATTCAGTAGTTATGATTTGTGTAAATGCTGGATGTATGCTGACTATAAGTACATTGCTAGGCTATTTGAAGACAAGCCAGAACATTTTCAGGTACATTTACCTTCCTTTGTCCTTTATTTATCTCATCAAAATGATGGGGTGATTCAGGAAATCCTGATTATTATAGAATTTTTTTCTGGTGTACTGAAAAATTAGTGTGCTGTGGAAGGTTTTTTAAAAATATTTATTTTTAAATTTTATTTTTAAACATTTAATTTATTTAAATTAATATTTAATTTGATTGCTAGTTTTCTTCCCAAAGATCCAAGCAGTACAGTACATAGGAGCTTTACCAGTTCTATTAGCATAGCATCACAGAGCTAACAAAATTCATATAGGCCACAGTCCAGTTTTCTGCTTGAATATAAAATCTGAAGACAAAGCTTCCCCAGTAAATGGCTATCTACTGTGGCTTGGACGTCTTCATCTGGGAAAGGCCCCATCTTTCTGAACAATGTATTTTATTGTCAAACTATTCTTACCATCAAGAATTCCTTCTGGTATCCAAATTTCTGAAATTTCAGATGGTATCCTTCTGTAACTCAATCTCATTAGAGATAGATAGATAGATAGATAGATAGATAGATAGATAGATAGATAGATAGATAGATAGATAGATAGATAGATAGATAGATAGATAGATAGATAGATAGATAGATAGATAACCTTAATTATCATTTTTTACTGTGGGCACAATGGCACACATTAAAAATGAAATTTAGTTGCTTGCTCTCAAAGTGTACACGTACATAACACACATTTAAACATACTATATACAACATATGTATAGACCTACACCCTTACATATAGGTAACATATAAATATTAATCACTGTCCATCTTGAATACATAATGGAAGGAGGAAGCTTTAGAGTTCACAAGGTTAATATTGTATGGAAGAAAACTGTGACTGAATCTGGATGTTCTGCTTCGGATACCACAGATTCTCCTCCCAGAAGGTAACAAGGAAAACAGGTTGTGAAGAGGATATGTAGTGTCATTTTCTGCAGAAAGCCCTTCAAGGATGCATGAAGAGGACTATCACATCCAATCAGTGTTCTCATGCTAGAAAGACTCACTTCCTTTATATATTCCTACTAGAAGTTGTCTTCCTTAATCAGTAATAACCATTCCTTTCTTTTGAGTTCAGCTCAATTAGCTATAGTGGGTCTCTTCCAGAATTGAATGCAGTGTCAAAACAGCCCTGTGAAGATTATTAGGCACAAAGGCAATAATTAAATCAAAGTCACTCAGTGAATGTCCTTTATCAGATTTTGATCAGCTCTTCCATACTGACTATGAATTAATCACTATGTATTTAAATCTCACCAACATATGCTAGTTACCCTTATAGTATAAGTGTGTTTTCATACTTGATTCTTCCTCTCCCAAGCTGTAGGATAACAACACTGGCTTATCTTATTGGGCTGTTAGAAATAATTCTGATACATTCAATGCAAAGCAGTTTAGCTATTCAATTAAACATTATATGAATAAATAAAACTATATACAGTATGTTGAACAATATATGTTCAATGAAAATACTGTGTGATTAAAAACACAATACATAACCTTCACATTCTTTTTGGGCCATAGTCTGTAGAATGTGGGGAGCTGTAACGGGATCTGTAATCCAAGAGCAGTTGTTGGATTATATGTTGCCTGTCCCTGAGGTAAATGGTAAGAATCATTATAGCTTTATAGAGAGGTGAGAGAGAAGGGCTTTCAATAAATACATTTAAAGAACTGGAATATCGGACTTTGCTCAACAGATACTCAACCAGAGGAAGAGAAAGAGATCTCATTATCTGTTACTAGTGAAGGAATTTATGCATGCCAATGATACATACCATCAGGAGTGTACATTCCCCCAAAGCCACCCAAGATGAGTAGTCACTCATAGAAGAGGGGACAGTATAAATATAATTTATTAGAGAATGGTAATACACTTCAGTATTTTGCCAAGGAAATCAGATGGACAATAACCAACAGTTGAGCTTCCAACGCTACTCTTTTAAAAATAAATAAGTAACAGAGTTAATAGACTCTACCGGTGGTAGGCAACCTTGGCTCTTTTATGACTTGTGGTTTTCAACTCCCAGAATTCCTGAGGCAGCATGGCTGGCTCAGGAATTCTGGGAGTTGAAGTCCACGAGTCATAAAAGAGCCAAGGTTGCCTACCCCTGGACTATACCAACCCAATGCAAATATGCAGAAAAGAAGTTGAGGTAGTAACAGACATTATCTTCTAAGCTCAAAAATGCACAGGAATGTTGATTACAGTCATGAAATAAAGAGAACATCTGCTGCTTGGGAGAAGACTTTGACAGATCTAGATAAAATAATAAAAGATGAGAAGGAATGAGTCACTGGAGAGAGACTCTCTGATGCTTTGGAAATTCAAAGGCCACCAAAAAGAAGGCAATGGGAGATAAAGAAACTAGATAACTAATGATACAAATATGAGTTCTCAAACATTCAGAAAAGCAACTATTGATAGTTAGCATTGGCAAGATAATGCCATGAAGAGTCAAAGCAACTGAATGACTGAACAAAGACAACAACCAAGAGAGCAACAGACAGAATAGCAATAAGAGTGAGACATCTCCTGTTCCTTTTTCTTGCATGTAGCAAAGAGGTGCTTTAACAATGCCTGTACGTTGTAATTTGTTTTGGTCACAACATGAAGAGGCTTTAATAAAAAGTCTGCTTAAGATACTGAGCATTATTAATGTTTTACTAGCTGAGAAATTTGCTTCCATTGGTAACTTGTCTTTTCTAAATTTTCATAGTGATCTGCTGCTTTGCATCTGGTTTTTTATTTATGTATTTTTCTAAGGTGACTTGAAGGGTACAAGAAGGCCAATTTAACTTTTTGTTCATCATGATTAATTGAGCCATTTAGAAGTTGTTTGAAACTTAGATTGCACTGTTTATCATTTACAGTTATGTGGCTTAAGGTAATGATTCTATTATTTTAACGGGCAAACAATATCTCATGTCATCCAGAATTTTTGTTGTTGTTTTTGTTGTTAACTTGATATCACATTACAAACTTCTGACCGATAAATCAAAAGCAAGATAAATTTGTAGAGCTTAAATAGAAATGAGAGCTCTTAAAGTGACATATGGGTATATTAGCTCTGTTGCAAGTAGTAAGCAAAATAAATGTAATTTAGAAGCAATGTGCCATCTGTTATGGTTGAGATGCTTACAAACTCCATTTGTTTCAGCTGTGGATCTTTTTTCTTTAAGAAAAGAGAATGCAACCCATTGGGCCAGAATTTCAGTACTTACCAATTCGTTTTCAATTCACAGGATAAAAACTATTTTGCCCATAATCTGTCAGATATTTATTGAAGCTGTATACTTTTTTTAAAAGGGGGGCTCTTTTTTAATCTAATATTGATTATGTTCTCTCTCTTTGTCCTCAAGTTTCAACAGAATGCGGAAACCAGTTAGGTGTGAGATTAAAGTGTGGGGATGGTTATTACCGTTAACTTTATCACTGAAATACTTGTATTGGATTTAAAATTTTATGGCTATGGAAAGCTGGAAGAGCAATTTTTCCTTCGAGGTTTCTTGAAGCTTCTGACAAATGTTTGCATTAGTCTTTTGTATTTCTTGTAGATCAAATAATACCCTGCTGTTACCTCATTAGTGGACAGCTTAGTATTTACCTGCGTGATTCTCTAGTGTGGAGTCTCAGAAAAATAGATATAATCTTACAAGGAGTTAAAACTGCTTTATAGAAAATCGGGATATATTAAATGTTGCAAAGGTTTATCCCTGAAGCTGGAGGAAGAAAGCTAAGAGAAAGAATTTAGGCAAAATAGTGGGGTTTTATATGTCATATGCCATGCCTATATGGATGTAGTGCTTCATGCTGGAGAAGCACTTGTGCCAATACCATAAAATTTATATAGCAGTGAATGTGAAGCAGTATTAAAAGGTCAAGTTGTGGAAGGAAAAAGTATTTATGGATTCTGGGCCATTCTCTGAAGAAACAGGTCTCGTTTTCAGAAGCCATTTTGTTTTCTAGACAGAAAACCAAATGCCACAAGTATTATCATTTCATGAAAGAACAATCTTTACTTCTCTCTTCCACTTTCAATGTATTCTTTTTTTGGAAGAGAAGTAATTGTCTTGAACAAATCAAAATGATGTAGAAACTGCAAAAAGCAAAATATACCAAAGACTCAGTATTATCTAATGTTATATTTGCTGCATACTTGCTTGTGTGGTATACAGTTGTGGTGTATTGAAAGAGCCAATGTGGTATAGTTGTTAAGATGCAGAACTATGAGTTGGGACATCCAGGTTCAAATTCACTGTGGCCATGAACTTTATTGAGCACCTTTGGATCAATTGCTTCCTGTCAGGACAACCTACATCACAGAGTTGTTATTGTATGGAAAATTACAGGAAGGAGTGCCATGTATAGGAAACTATATGCACATTTCTTTCTCCATTGGCAGCATCAAATAGAAATATTCTGACCCAAGAATATAAATGTATATCATTGGGTCCTGCACAAAAGAACGTATCATGCTTCTCATTTCAATTATACACTCACTCTATCTCTCAAACACAGGTGCTATGAAAATTAGCAATTTACTCAAGGTTGAGGAAAAAATAGCAGACAAGGGATTCATAACAAAACAGGGCCTCTGAAAGAAGCTTACCTGGGTGATTTTCCTTTTAACAGGAATGCACAGAAGAATAGTCAAATCCAGTCCAGAATTTTGAGAGTCTGGTCATAATTGTCAGTCAGTCCAGAGGTCAGAATTTCATGAGCAAAATCCACCCAATCTCAAGAGCCAGAAAGTTGAGTCCAATGAGGGATCATAGGTCAGGGCTGCTTCTTAAATCAGGCTGTAGCCAACTGCCTTTAATCAAGGTAATTACTCCTTTGTTTGGCAAGGAGTCTCATAGAACATCTTTGCTCTACTCTTTGCTGTCACTGGGTGTGGGGGTTGGGAGGCATTACATCATCATCATCAACAACAACAACATCATCTGACTGTTCCAGCTATTCAGGTAATGCCTATATTGTATGAGCTTCGGTTGATTCATGGCTTAGTATCTCCTGAAGCTGACATTCTGCAAGTTCTGCTGACCTTACCATGACTGTCCCAGCACTTATACATTCCTCTCTACTAATGGGATTCTAACTGACCTGATTACAGATATAAACATTATGTACCCTCAATAATGCCATTTATTGCACCCATACATTGCCTCCCTTCACACCAAAGGAAAAGCAACAGCCTGGTTTTGTGTTATCTGTCTCCTTTCTCTCTCCAGGGTCATCAGGTGGCTTGGTTCACCTTCTTTGCATTTCTGTGTCTTTCCTCATGTTTATGCCATGTACCAAGCCATCATACTTGACAATATTCCAAAAAGAAATCAAGAGAAAAGTTACCAAGATGCTGTTGATTTCTATACAGCTAATAATTAATCACAACTAGAGAGCTAACCAAGAATACTGTAGATGGCATTAATGATGTCCTCATGGTTGAAGAAATTGGTGTTGATACCCTTAGTGAATTGGGATGATCTTTTGCTTATTGGTTTCCTTTCATTTTTCATAGTTAATTTCAGGAGGATTCTGGGCATATGACACTATTAATTCTACAGCATTGTAGAATAATACTTCTTAGATTTGCTGTACATTTAGCAATTGATGTATACTGATATGTTACAGAGTGAAAGAAGAGATAATTTGAAAAAAGCATTGGTAAAACTTATCTTTCAAGGTTATCCAAGTAAGATAATTACAGTGGACTACAAGCACCCAGGTTGATTTTCCTTCCACTTGCTATGTACTTTTTGGGGTGGGTGGTGTTCTTAGTCCATCTTCTAAGAACGTTTCTGAATGAATCATGGCCATAGGTATCCTCAGCCACCCACAATCACCAATACCTAAGGAAGGAGAGATAAAAACTAGAAAATGGCATATGTGACATCATGATGCAAACCCCACTCCTTTTATATGGATGTTGACATCAGATATATGAAAAGGGATGAGACTTACATTGTGCCACCACATCTATCATCCTTGCACATTTTGACATCTCCCTACACTCAAGTGCCCAAGAACAACGACATCAGAACAGTAAAACATACATTGTAATGTTAAAACACAAATACCACAAATGATGTTAATTATATCCATTTTCTGGATTGCCTTAGGAAATGCATTGGGTGATGTCCAAGCAAAAATGTGTCCGTTGTAGCTGAAGTCTGCTAAATGCAATTTTGTAAAATCAGGATTTTATTGTATTACCTTTGCAACAGGACATTAGATGGTCTGATTTTGGATTTCCTGGAAGAAATGGAAAGGAAAGCACTCTGTGGATTGGTTCTACTGGAGCAAACACACCCTGTCATTTGGATTCCTACGGCTGCAACTTGGTGTTGCAGGTGCAAGGCAGGTAAGAAGGAATAAACAATTGCCCTATTTACCACCCTGATAGAGGGATTCCTGAATGTTTTTATTTTAAAACTGCTCTAATTTTCAGAGCTTTTTCATGGTGCAAACTGCCTAGGTTCATTATTAAGAAAGATAAACATTTTAAATGAGAAAATTGATATCAGTGTTAATTAGCATTTAGGCTTATATTGCACCCCATAGCACTTTACAGCACTCTCTGGGCAGTTTACAATGTAGAAGCATTATTTGCATATAGCCCCCAAACAATCTGAGTCCTCATTTTACAATCTAACAAACTTTCTTTTTTCATTGTGATCATTCCTTTTCCTTGACTTCCCTTTTTCTCAGGGGTTAGACAACCTCAGGCTCAGAAGCCCATCCAAATATTTCTGCTGACTTGTCATTTATAAACCGAGAAAGAGAAATGTATTAAACACATGGGTAGGAATCCTATTTCAAGCATTTATTTTAAATTACATTCAGTCTTTACCCCAATCATGCCACTTTTTTTTGGGGGGGGGACTGTTGCCCCCAGCAGAATTGTGAAGATTTGATGTGGATATTGGCAATGTGTAACGCTGGTTAATCCAGATAATTTCTAGTTCACCAACAGGAACATGGAAGCTTGTAACCTTTTATTATTTTATTTTTAGGGCAGACATTCTAATTTTACATTATTCAGATTTCCCTTCTTCTGAGCATTTTCCACTTTGATTTTTTTTAAAAGGGATGACCAGAAATGTAATGCAGCATTCCATAGTAATAGTAGAAATTACATTTCAAATAGTTTGGAAATTGCCTTTTTCTTTATTGATGTGCACAGACTTTCAACTGAAATTTCTACTCATAACTTAAGATTTCTTTCTCAGTTCATTGCCAATTGAGACTCTGCCAGTGACCTGTGAAGTTGAGATTACTTTCAAAGTGTACAACTTTGCTTTTAATGCATTGGTGTTGTTTGCCGTTTAACTGCCCATTCCCCAAAACCTTTTGGCTTTAATAAATATTTGGGAACATCCCTCCCTTGCGTCTTCTCATATAAATTTGCTCTCTGTGTTATGATTTATAAAACTCTTACGTACATATTTGGCTTTTGCTCGTAAGTTAAAAACGCAGCATTATGGAATATATACCCACAAACCATTTATAAAGCATGTGTTTTGTCACATTAAAATGTGGGAAGAAGGCTTGTAGGTTTGAATGCAGTGAATCCACAATGAGGAGGAAAGGATTTATTGAGCAAAGTAAATCAAAAAAGTAGCTTCAGTTGCAAAGTATAATATAGAGAGGAAATATTTACAAACAAAGCAATGTTGAATAGAGGACTATAAATATAGGACAGATTCTCACAGCCCTTTTACTTCCAGAAGTGCTTCATCCTTGTCAGAAGACATTCCATAACTAACACATAGCAACATTCAGAGGCTCAGGTCCCTGCTTAAGCTAACCCATGGGAAGGTTACTCAGCTTATATAGCATGCCCCTGCACTTGTTCATACTTCTAATTTAGGACATGTATTGTTTCTGCTTCTTGAGCAGTAGTTATTGAACTCTTGCGTGAAACAGTGCTAGGTTATCTGCAAATAATTGGCCTTGGAGTTAAAAGAAAGTGAACAGTTTTAAGCTAAGCTATGTAATGGAACAGTTAATCATGGGGAGCAACTGGAGGGATACAAAGGCTTGTTTTGAGAAATCTAGGCTATTCTATGCAGAGGTATACCAAAACAAGATCTTTTTGTACTGGAAAGCACAGAGAAGGACTACATCACTCAAACTTCCTTGTCCATATAATCCTTTTCTGCTATAGCACTTCAGCTTGAAAATAGGATTGTAACCAGTACCTCAAGGTCTCCAAAAACACTTGGATGTTTTACTTGAGTAGGTTTACCTCGGTTGAAACCTCACTAGATGTAAAGGAACTTGTTTTCAGCTAAGCATGGATAGGGATGTAGGAAGTTGATCATTACAAGGTTAGATCTTGGTGTAGCATGCTATGTGAACACATCTATTGTGATTTTTGTCGTAAAGCATGGATATTGTAATGGAATGTGTGGATAACCTTGGGGAAAGAGAAGAAGTGCTGCCTAGGAAACAATCAGACAAAAGAGGGAGGAGCCCCCAAGAGCTTAATGGTCAGAGGAAAAAAATTAGGAAGGATCTGACCTAATAGATCAAGCAGTTAAAAGTGAGGGTGGGAAGTTCATACTTTCAGACTTGCAAGATTCTGTTAATTTAGCCTTACAATAAAGTACAATGAGCTCATCTAATTGTTTTTCCTGTCTGGTTTGCCTGGGAGGGCTAACAGATATGCAATCTATGGCTTATCATGATGTGTGAACTTAGGCAGAATCTTGTCTATTTGCACTTGTACCATATATAACTTCAAGATGTAAGTTTCCATTATCTTTTTCCAGGAAAAGGTGGCATCTGTACCCACCAGAAGACTCCAGGCTACTTTATCCTACCAGAATTCCCTATGAAGAATCCAGTGTATTCAGCAAAGTCAGTGTGCTTAATCCAAATCTGAGGCAACATCCACTGTTCAAAAAAGCCCGAGCCCATGTGGTTACACTTGATCCTGGCCAGGTATTTTCTCTGCTTTTGCTGCTGTTTCACTAAATATGAAATTGAACAAATGAACTGAATGTGAATGGGTTTGAGCCCCAACATCTAATTTAATTTATTTGTTACATTGTTATACATTGAGACTCAGTTTGGTATAGTGCAGGGGTAGGCAACCTTGGCTCTTTTATGATTTGTGGAATTCAACTCCCAGAATTCCTGAGCCAACATGGCTAGCTCAGGAATTCTGGAAGTTGAAGTCCACGAGTCATAAAAGAGCCAAGGTTGCCTACCCCTGGTATAGTGTTTAGAATAGAATAGAGCTGGGACTTCCGGTTTTGCACGGTAGTGACCGGTCACGGGCTTGCGGATTCTCCACACCCCCGTGGCTAATTTCACCCTGCCAGGGGACCCTAAATGGGTCTAAGTCACCCTGGAGAGGCGATGAAGAAAGAAGGGTGCTACGACGATTCTGGAACGGCGGTGGCCATTCCGTTCGACTTGGGGAAAGCCTTCTAACCTGACAGGAGAAAGGCTGGCCATATTGCATTGACCAGCCCAAACTACTTGCAACCAAAGTCCAAAAACACTAATCAGCACAACTGTGAACAGCGTGCTTGAAACTGGGTGAGGAATTTGAGCTTCTCTTTTCTCTTTTATATTTAATTTCCTGGAAAAGATCCCCAAGAAGCAAAATACCTCCGAAAGGGAAGGAGGGGATTTCCACCCCATCCTTATACTAACGGAAGCAGCGAATTAATCTTTTTATGGAGGATCAAAATATATGGAAGTGAAATAAATATAAAACCTGAAACTTAAAACTTAAATCTGGATATATCTAAAATTGTTTTAATGGTTAAGACTCTCATTTCAAAGATAATTGTTCATTTTGGAAATTGAAAAACAAATAGTTCCTGACACCTAGTGGCAGATGAAGACTATGACAGCTATGACTTTAATATAAGACTTGGCAAAATCTGGGAAAAGCTAATCTGTGTCTGTGACCTTCAAAGCTTTAACAACAAAGAATAGCTGTGACAAAAAAAGACAATAATCTGGGCTATAGACAAAGAGAGAATTATAAATTTCAGAAAAAAAACTTTTTTGAACTATTTGGATTACAAATATCTATCTAATTGGGATTCTAAAGCTATTTACAGAGAAAAGAAAGGAAGAGGAAAACTCAAATTCTTGGCTATCATATCAAGAAAACATAAATACATTACAGGAGATATATAGTATACTGCAACTAATTCAAACAACAATGATTTTAAACCACAAAGAAATCCAAAACAACTTCTAAAATATAAATCAATCTATTTCCAAATTAACTCTACAACAAAAAAATTCCCAGAAAACAACAACAGAGAAGGAGCAGATAAAACAGATAAACGGATATAGAATTGAGAATAGAGACTTAAAGATGGAACTTAACAAAACAAGAAACATGATTTAATCCTAGTGGAAAAAAATTGACAAGAATTGGAAAAAACAACTTATCTGGGGACAAGAAAACAGATCAGATGAAATGGACTGTAGAGATTTCAGGAACATTGGAGAGAAAGGAAATGATAAGAGAAGTGAAGAGAAAGAAAAAGAAAAAGATTTTCAACAAACATGGAAAGGCAGAAGTCCCATACAAAGAGACTTCTCCTGATTTACTTTTTATATCTACAGCAACATTTACGAAAATACGGAAAAACTTTTTGATTCAGCAAAATACATTGATTAAGAAAGACACTGGGCAAAAGAAAAAGACTAAAGTGGAAACTAAGAAAATAGATGATGAGACTTACCAGAGAGAATACTTAAAAAAGAAACATTTGTTTGAATATGGTTAAAGAAATAGAAAAGTTTTGGAATATATACGTCACTCTAAGAGGGATGTATTCTCTAAATATAATATAGTATGCTTTTTTCCCTTTTTTGTTCTCTTTCTTGATATGAGTATTATAAAAAAGTTGAAATGACTTAGATAAAGGAAATGATATTTAGATATTTAAATGTGATTGAATTTAAGAAAATTATAATGGATAAAATGTTTTGAATAAGAGTTAAAGGACTAGATGACTAGATGTATTAAATGGAATGTTTAAAGATTAAACATATTTTTAATTATGGTTAAAAAAAAATAAGAATTTTAGGAAATAAATACATATTAGCTTAGGAGGGATATATATTTTAAGTTGTATGTTTTTTTATGCTTCTTTACTCTTGCTTTTCTTTCTTTTTTTCTACTGTTTTTTCTATTTCTTAAGAAATGTAAAAGTGTGAGATGGTTCATATAGAAAAATAGAGTTAAATTCTTAAATGTAATTAATTTTTAATTTAAGCAGTAAGAATATTTAGAATTTGGTGGGAGAAATAAATTAAAATAAGGACTGTAACAGGATCTATGATTAGGCAACCAAAATGATTGGATAGAAAAGAAATATTATATTGATGTGATTATTATTTTTAGGACTATTGGGAAAAATTATACTTAATTGTTATCTATCAAAATAATAAGAATTGTATTAACTCAATGTTTGCAAAAGAGGATATTTTGGGAAAAGAGGAAATCAACTAAAACTATTATGTGGATTATGGATTATAGAAATCAATTGTTAGTGATTGTTTTACAAATGTAACCCAGACAACACACTGTTCACCAATTATTAAGTGATTTATGTTTTAAAAAAATCAATAAAATATATTACAAAAAAAAATAGAATAGAATAAAGCTGGAAGGGACCCTGGAAGTTTTCTAGTCCAGTCCCCCACTCAAGCAGGAGAACCTATACCATCTCAGACAAGTGACTGTCTAGTCTCTTCTTAAAAATCTCCAGTGATGTAGCGCCCATGATTTCTAGAGGCAAGCTGCTCCACAGGTTTAAAGGTACCAGGCTAGACGGCGAATTCTAGTCCTGCCATAGGCATGAAAGCAGCTGAGTGTCTGTGGGCTACTCTCTTCTCTCAGCCCAACTTTCCTCATAGGGTTGTTGTTGTGAGGAAAATAGGAGGAGGAAGGAGTATTAGGTTTGTTTGACACCTTCAGTTTATAAAAAAAATATAAAAAAACAAAGGTCTGTGTATTCCTTATATATAACTTTAATTAACTATAACTATAGTTACTTTAGTTATAGTTATTATAGTAATGGGGTGGGCTAGGGGCTAATCAAATCTGGTCAGTTTATATCATTTCATCTCTTCCAAGTGAAAATTGTACTTTATGAAAGAAATGAAAGAAGGTCTTGGGTATGTTTCTTGGTGTGCAAGGAACTTTGAAGGTTCTTAAGCTTCTTAGGCTGGAGTAGAAGCTACCTCTGTTTGACAGTAGTAATTTGCCCAGTTTGGACTTCAGATATGGTTATGTGGAACCAGCGAAAAACTTTTACATTTTCATCATGATGGATAATTCCATAATGGAAACACTTGCCCAACAGCCATCTCACTTCTATTTACAGCATGCATTAGCATTCAAATGGAAGCTTTCAAAGTAGTTTTAACAAAGTCATGTGAAAGTTGATTAATCACACTTTACTGGATGAGAGGGCTACAATAAATGAGCAATGGCCTTGTGAAGGATTTTTCTATTTGCCAGAATTCTAGGATCTCAGCCCCATCAGCATGATGCCTTCCAAATTAATTACTCCTTTGTTCTAAGTATAGCTTTCATTACATAATGAGCTACTTTTCTTAGATTTGGGTTGTAGTCCTTTAGTCTCTGATGTAACTCAATCCCTGGAATGTGTCCTTTAGGGCAATATGACCCTCACACCAAAGAAGGTTCTTATCCTGCTATATGTACCAACCTCTATTCACTTTTGGAATTTTCTTGGATGTATTCCAGCGTAGTCATGTATAGAATTGCATTGATGTCCTTCCAAACACTTGTCATTGCATTATATTACTTTCTGTACGGCATGAAAAATGGCTATGATATGCAAAACATTCCACATTAAACCATTTCAAATTTGCAGCACCCCATTTTTCAGCTTGAAGTCCTTTCTTCTGAGTGTGAAACAGCTATGTCAATTGCAAAATGGGTTGTTTTGTATATTCTTCTAGTGTGTTAAACTTGAAACAGCATTTTGCTTTTGAAACACAGCTGTTCCAAATTCAGAATATTTCCAAAACGCTTCTAATGGCCTGTCTCAAACTCACAACTATCACTTCACACTCAAAACAGGGTGTTTAGAATTTGAAGCAGTTTAGATTTGAAATGTTTTGCACACGCCGATAAATATCTTACTGATGCCAAAACCGGAATAAACTGACTTCTGATTTTTCTCTTTTGTTCACATTTCAATTTGTGGCTTTTTCTTATGTTTCTGTTCTTTCTTAATGATAGCAAGATATTGCCTTGCATTATGATTGGAAATTCAGTGCAGATTGTCTATTTTAGTTGATTGCAAATGGTAATGAAGCTGGAGTATCACAATTTTTAATTAAACTTAAACTAATTGTAATTCAAATGTTGTTCAGAATAGAAGACTTATAGCAGGGCTCCCAAAATTCTATGACACAGAGGAAAAGCTGAAGACTGAAGAATGCTAAAGTTCTCCAAGGATGTCGTTTCAGAAATACAAGTTTGGATACAATTCAACATCAGAAAAGATTAGGTCAGAACTGTCTAGTGTTGTAAGAGATGTGATGAACCAAGATGAAAAAATCCTCCAGTAGTCATTCTTTTAGTAGGTATTGTTCAAAAGAAATGCAAAATATTATGTCTGCAAATACAGTTACTTGAAAGTTTCCTGTCGGCATTACATTACTTGGTAAACTTACACTATTCTCTGTTCATGTTTGGCCATGAACTATAATGCCATGGATTAAAATATTGCAACAATGCAGGACTGGAAAACTAAAATAAAGGTGTGTTTTGATATTCAGCATAGCAGTAGTTGGGCACTAGGTGTGATTATTAAAAGAAACTTAATGTGCCTAATGCCATCTTCTGGCCACTGTGTCTCATTTCACTACTTATCCTGATCTTGGTGGCACTGAGGAATCTTGGTTTCTGTACATATATTTTAATGCAACCTTGGCCTTATTTTTGGATGAACAGAAGCCAATGGAAAATAGTTTCATCCATTTTAGAAGATTCGTCAATTATGAAAGCTAAATGGGGTAAAATTATAAGGTGGCTTCCTAAATCCTGCCCCATATTTCAATCTTTGACATGATCTTTAAAGCATCTGTGTGATTCCCACTGACAGCCAAGTTCTAGTAGGGTTCTTTCTGTATCACTCTTGCACCTGCAGATGATAATTTGAGCCTGTGGGTTTATAATTGCTTCCTCAAAATGACAGGAGAGCAAATTGAAAGATGCCTTTGTGAGCCTCTGAGAGTTTTTTTTTTTCTTTTGTGTTACTAAATTAGCCTCGGCTAGCTACCTGACCGACTCCAAAAAAGGGGTATTGAGAAAAACCACAGGGCCCCGGAAGCAGGAGCAAGAGAAATAATAGACAGGTACCAGCAGAGTAGACTCGTTCAGAGCTCTTCTTTTTCCATTTGTGGAGCACAAATGTAAAGTGTAGATCAAAAGCTGTCATCGGGTATGGAGAAGTGATTTGATAGGGCATTAAAGGGGACTGTAATCTCCATCTTGTTCATGCTGAGATTACATTCACAGCTCAGAGGTGACTTTTTCACTTCAAAAAAAAAAATTCATACCCACCCTCTGAATAAACATGAAAAAGCTGTGGGCAGATTTTATATGGTGTAACATTCTTCCAGTGAGAAAACATGAGAAGAGATACGACTTTGAGCAATCGTTTTATGGGGCATTGTGGGAGCTGAATTCAGGACACACCTCGAAAGGGCCAACTTGGTTGACTTAAATATTTTTTGTTGTGTGCAATTGCCTAATTGCCAGTTTAGTGGCTATAACATTTATTCAGTGACTACATTGGCTTTTTTTTAAGCTTCAGGGGTACATTATAATATCCAATATATTATTCTGTTCTTCTCCTTTCCTATTTTTTACTGTTACAGGTTCGATCACAATAGCCGGACTAAGAGAAGCTAATTCAGGTGGTAATATCATAATCCTAAAAAGAGCTATGCCTATCTTTGAAGTCATACACACATGCACACATATACCCAAGGTCTTCTTTCATGTCAAATCATAGATCTATATCAGTGGTGGCGAACCTATGGCACGGGTGCCAGAGGCGGCACTCAGAACCCTCTCTGTGGGCACACGCACCGTCGCCCCAGTCCTAGGCCTTCAGCTGGGTTTTATAAACCTTTTTCGCTTTAGGCCTCCGCCGCCATGTGCAAAAAAAAAAAAGGTTCAATCAGTCAATTTCAACTTCTCGCGGGAAAAAAAAGGTCTTGCAAAGTTGGAATTGATTGATTGAACTTTTTAGTCCTACCCAGTCTGCCGTTATCACTTCAGCCATGCCCACCCAATGGGCCACGACCACTCACTGGGTCACACTCACCCAGCACTCGACGATGCATAAATGGGTTTTGGATTGCAGTTTGGGCACTCAGTCTCTAATCACCATCACTGATCTATATCATAAATACATACATGGAAAAGAGAAAGAATCAAAAGGCCTATTTAAGTATAGATTTTTCTGCCTAGTTAGGGAAATGTGGATATGTAGACTTTCCTAAGCCAGAGTGTGGTTGTTTGAATCTGACTTACTGTGTTGTTTGAATCAAAGCTTTGTGGTTTGTACTCCATGGTTTATGGCTTAGTGTGTTGTGTGAATCCAGTCAATTGTGGATTGGATCCTTGTTTCCTTCAGAACCACCTTATCTGGGGTGGGAACCCAGAGGTGTTCCTTCTTGGACACAGTTCCCTTGCTCTATGGCAACTTCCTAACCCCGAGGTTAATTAGCTCCCTCCTTTCTAACTGTGTTTGTGTGTTTATTTTACCTGCCCAACACCAGCAGGAAATTTAACGAAGCCAAGACTTTCTTTTCTGTAGTTTTTGAAGCAGAAAGGGCAACATAATTGGGAACTGTTATCTTGTAGCATCTGTTTTTTTAATATAGTTAGTTTAGCTTTTTCTAGTCTTATAATAGGTGTTGTTTTTAAATGCATTGTTTTACTGTTTTTATTCCTATAAGCCACCTGGAATTATAGATGAAAAGGCATTGGAATGCACATAATCTTTAAAATATGTCTGTCTTAATAACAGTAGCTTAGTGTGATCTTTGAGAAAGGCCAGTTTGTCCCTTCAAATACCAAGATAAACAGGTGAGAGATCGTATTTTCCTTCCTAGCTTATGACCGTAGTGTGAAACAGGATGGCAGAATAAATACGCTATTGTTCTGATACAGTGTGACTCCTCTGATATTTTGAACTGATATGATCTGTGCTCCCCAGACTAGAGTATAGATTGGAATTTGGCAGGCCAAGTGGACTCTGCATTTCTGCTGATGTTTTAGTCCACTTCTTATCTGAATATCTAAATGAATCAAAATACATTTATGTGCCCTGGTGATTATTAGCTACCAAATTTACATTCCATTCCTCCTGCCATGTTCTCAATGTCACCTTTGATAACTTTGTATTTCTCCCCAATGTAAATTCTGATATTATACTTCTATGTACATTTTATGGTCTCTTGGGTTTTTATTTATGATACTTCACTTGCTTTCACAATTCTTAAACAGATCAGCATAAAGGTAGTCCTTGACTTACGACCCATCAATTAACCATTCAAAGTTATGACAGACCCCCCCCCAAAAAAAAGCTACTTACAACCCATCCTTGAAGTTACAACTGCCACACACTCCTGGCCACATGATCATATTTCAAGCTCTTGGCAACCAGATCACATTTATGATCGGTTACAGTGTCCCATAGTCAAATGACTAATTTTTTAAACTTTTTGCCAGTTTCTGGCAAAAAAACCCGTACATTTGGAATAATAGATTTGTGATTCACTTAACAACCATGTGATTTGCTTAACCACCATGGTAATTCACTTTACAATTGTCATAAAAATGGGCATAAAGTCAAATCCAGTCACTTGGTGCCTTAACGTATGACTGCAATGACTTATGACTGAAATTCTAGGTTCCACTGTGGTCATAAATCAAGGATTAACTGTATGAACAGCTGTTGCTTGAACTTTTGCTGGATTCAAAAATATATTTTACTATTTATTGACTTTTGCAAACAGTATAGTAAGTTCTTGCTCAACCACTCTTCCAGCTGATTAGCAGATGTTTTTGGAAGAGATACAGTATATCTCATATGATTATTTCCCAAAGTATGCAGTGTCTTATATTATGAAATAAGAAGTTAAAAGATTGAATTGGAATTGGTATTTGAGTTGCTGAGCAATTACACCCCAGTCTGCAGCATTTTGTTGAGGTTCCCAGATGTCTTTTCTAATGTTTCTCCTGTTTTAAAACAAATTATTTATAAGAATGCTTTTTGACTTATCTTGGGAGATGAACATCTGTTTCTAAATAATTGATGGCATCTGTATTTACGTATGTCACCCTCATGTGATCTCCCTCTACATTATGGGTGGTATATGGAGAAATGAATGTTTAGACATGATTCTTGATAAAACATAGGATGATTGCATTGAAAGGGACTCTAGATAAATCAGCTTTCCCCAATGTAATATTCTCTTTTCAGTGAAATAGTGCAGAAAATCGTATACCAGATTTATAAGTAAATATATATTTCAAAATTTACATTGGCTGGATATGGCAGAAGCCTGGCATATCACTGTTGACCTTTTTTGCAAAAACTTTGTGGATTTTCATGTCTAAATGTTTGGCTGAATGTCTAACTGTCTTGTATGTGTCTTCTTCAGAAGTATTTGTAGAGGAGACTCTATTGGGGCCCACACACTCTTTGTAGCTTGAAGTGACAGCTGCTTTAGAAAAACTCTTGAAAGATTATTTGGCTAAATTTTGTCTCTACCTTTCTAAACCCAGTGAATTAAAAGAAAATTCTAACTCCTTGTATGTGCAAGAGTCAGGCTTAAAACACCTGTTGGAAATAACCTCTCATCCCAAACGTTCTTATCAGTGCCCCCCACCCATAGTAAATACTGGTTGAACAAGACAATAAAAGGTTTTTGTTTTGGTTGGAGATAGGGCGGTTTTAAAAATAGCAAGAGAAACACTGAGACCTTGAAGCACCTTTCTTTGCCTGTTACGTTGCTTCTGTTAGGGTGCTTCTTGCTTA
>NW_015387083.1:331103-367944 GCF_001527695.2 Protobothrops mucrosquamatus
CCAGTTTTTGCGTTCCAGAGGCGGCACTCAGAGGCGCCTCTCTGCCCCCTGAGGGCACCACAATGCTGATGCGGCCCTGGCACTTTGTGATAAATAAATGGGTTTTGGGTTGCGGTTTGGGCACTCGGTCTCTAAAAGGTTCGCCATCACTGTCTTAGATGTATCAAGTGCAAGTGGAGATCAATTATAAAAGATTTAAACTAGTGTTAAAAGTCTTGTTTTCAACTTTTTCTGTTTACAATGTAATGCTCTTGTGCAATGTACATGTTTGTAAGAAAAGAACTTCTCAATTCTCATTCCTTTTTGCTTCAGGTCTTGTTGGTTCCTAGACACTGGTGGCATTATGTGGAGTCCATTGACCCCATCACCGTTAGCGTTAATTCCTGGATTGAACTGGTACATTTCTTATAATCATTTCAATGATTTTAATCATTTTATGTGTTAAAATTGCCAGCTGCAAACCATATGGAGTATCATAACCTGCATATTCACAAACAATCCATTGATAGCATAAATTTTATTGGGTTAGTTTATAACAAAGATTCATAACAAAAAGGTTGTTTAATTGGCAACTTTCCCACAATTTTATGCTAGAGTTTTTCTCCATAATGATCTTGGCAATTAAACGAGGCGCTCTTAGTATGGAAAGCATGTGTGCTACTATCAAGCTACACTCTCGGCCATGACATCTGTCTACCTTATTGTCAATTAGTATTATGCATATGTAGGTACAATAATTGCAGAGCAGTTACTAGAATAACTTTTTCTTCCATCCCCTCCCATTCCTTTTGGTTTCCCTAGCACTGAATCACTGAGGCCCACAAGAGGCCCATCCACTTATAATCTGTAACATACCACATACATAAATTATGCTACATAATTCAACATCTTGATTGCATAAATTTTAAATCAAAGCGATGTAGGTAGAAATGAGACCTGAAAGAATGATTTGTAACAGACATAGACACGGTCTCTTCATCCATCTGACATCAAATATGTGGAGAGGAAATTGGAAAGAGGTATCATTGAAGCTTGATGGGATTAGAAATCCATTCCAGGCTCTGTTTCCTTGTGTAGTTGAAAATCTATATGAATGTATTTCAACAAATTTGACAGATCTCAGAGCAGGGGGTTTTTTTTAGCGCAGAGCCAATAAATCTACATCCTTTGATCAGGAGACAGATCGTTTGCAGAGGATATGGAGGAGAAAATTTGAAACACTGTTATTAGATAAAGAGAGTGCCTTTATATTTTGTTGAGAAAGTAGATTAGTATGATCTCCTAATTGTAGGTTGGGGCTGAGTTGATATGTTAAGAAATTGCGTGTGATAATACTGGGTATAATAGGGTGGGAAGCTAGTGGTTCTCCAGTGGGGTATAATGATCTCCTAGCAGTTCCAGCCAGCATGAGCAGTAGAGAGGGATGCTAGGAATTGTGGTACACCGATGGCCAGAACTCCCCCCATTCATATAGGACAGGAGTAGTCAACCTTGGCTCTTTTATGACTCGCGGACTTCAACTCCCAGAATTCCTGAGCCAGCCATGCTGGCTCAGGAATTCTGGGAGTTGAAGTCCGCGAGTCATAAAAGAGCCAAGGTTGACTACCCCTGATATAGGATGTCTTATACATTATTTCCCCGCCTCACACCTCTCAATATAGCCCATATATTTAAGAGTAAAAAAGTAAGCAGGTTCAATACATTCCAATTTTGCTTGCCAAAACCTCACAAACAATATAAGTTGAGCATGGAGATTGTGTAACTTGAGGAATGCTAGGACTACCCTTAGTTTGTGGTGACAGCTGATTATATCCTATTATCTCCAGAGATGATGGCAACGTTCCTTTCTAGATGTAGGGTTATCCATCTTGGAAAAACAATACATGACATCGATGTTAAAAAGTAATATCAAGAACATTTCCATTATTCACTCAAGCAGTACTCTGGCTTATGGCAATAAGCAGCTGCTATCATATTGATATGATAAGTGAGTGCCATGCCAGTTTCAACTGCTCTACTGATACAATTAATTATTCTACTCATGCTTTACAATAAGAGGAGCAGGGTTTAGTTTGCTTCTGACACATTGAGACCACGCCAAAGTTTGCATTCTAAGATAAGTGATTAATATTATTCATGGGCTTCATCAGGCAGAATGAACTTTTCAGAGCTGCAGTACCCTGAAAGCCTGACAATTTTCATATGGCTAAGATAAGCTGCTCTAAATATGCATTATTTCAGATGCTAAAAGGTGAAGCTAAATGTTTCAGACTTAGCAAGCTGTGTTGTGATAAACTATATTAAAAGCCTGCAAGAGAAAGTCTCTTGTCCCTGAACGGTACCAATTTTGTGGAATTACTGCTCTGTACAGTAATTCTATATATTCCTGACTGTATGACTTACCTTGTGGTCATGAGAAAAACGAGCAGGAAGAAAAGCTCCCCTAACTATTTATGCAGCAGCAATAACATTTGAAATAAAATGGTAAGACTTAATGCAATTCTAAATTCTACAAGAGTTTCTTCTGAATCTCCAGAGCTAGGATTATTCAATGTATTAATGAGAGACTTAACAAAAAGAAGCATGGCATCAAACCTCTAATATTGCACTATAGTACACTTTTTTGTGCCCCTGAATCAGTGTTGACTCTTAGTGACTGGCTGGACAATTGATTGCAGTTTTCTTGGCAAGATTTCAGAAGTAATTTGCCCTTTGCCCATTTCCTAGGGCTGAGAGAGGGAGAGAGTAAGTGGGTCTCCTGATTTCAAGCCTGTTTCCTTAACCACTACAACAAACTGGCTCTTTGTAGTGCACTATATTGCACTAATATAAAGGAGGTTTGTACTGCTTTAATTTGAGCTACTATCCATGGGTGAGAAGGATTGATATATGATCTGCATAGACTACATTGCCCACACAAATCACAGAAGTGTGTTTGTACTAGGAAACAAGGTGCAAGTGCTTCTCTTGAATGTTTTCAAGCAATCCTATCACATGATATAAAGGTCAACCTCAAATGTAGGATGCTGAAGTCTGGTTGGATCTGAACCAGAATTTGGCTTACCAGAAAGCTCTGTTAATTTGTAAATTATAACCTTGATTTTTTTCAGGCAGATATGAGTTATCTGATATAAATATGACATGGCATCATCAGAAATGCAACTGGCCTATTAAGTCTGCATAATAATGGCAATAGATCAGACATGTCAAACACAAGGCCCGGGGGCCAGATGCGGCTCACGAAGTGGTTTCCTGTTGCCCGCAAAGCCATCCTGGAAACAGTGAGGGAACGGCCCCCGCTGCCTTGGCCCTGGCCCAGGCAAGCCGGGAGCCAATGTACAATTTTGTGGTGGCCATCTTGGCACTTGCCCCGGTGGACCATGCCTTGGCGCTTGCCCCGGTCCCATCCCCTTCTGCCAGAGACCCTCAGATCTGTCCCACTCCTGCCCAGGCCCCCACAGCCACCCTTGACGCGAATGATGTAGAACTGCCCACGCCCACCCAGTAGACCACACCCACTCCAACCACGCCAATCCAGTAGGCTGCACCCACTCTGGCCACACCCACCCAGCCCCCCCAGGGCAACCGCAATGCTGATGCGGCCCTCAGTGAAATTGAGTTTGACACCCCTGCAATAGATGATAGGAGGAAAGGCAGAGAAAATAGGAAGAAAGAAAAGGGTATTGTTTTTTAAGAGTTTCTGTGGGAAAGTTGTAAGCTACTGATCAAGAGCAAAGGTTGCATCTTGCTATCTCTTTGCTACATCCTCATTTTCATACGTAAATTCAAGCAATCAAGCCTCACTTCTTCATTCTGCCTGCAGGATTGTGGGGCACCAGTACCATTTTATGCAATGATTTTGTTTCTTGTTGCCCCGGAACTGTCCCCAACTCCAAGCAATTCAGCTAAACATGAAGGCTTTGTTTTCCTAGGCAGCTCATCTTGATGAAATCCTAAATTAGTCTTTGTATTTCACCGCCTAAAGGCACCTAAGAAAGACATGACACCTTGTAGCATGTAAGAATCAATTACAGAATTCCTGTTTCATCTTTAAAATACTATGCTGGTATCCTTCATTAAAGCCAACGCTGCCTTTTTCACCCTTCTGTTGCTGTGTAAGACTGCAATAATACATTAGTGGAGCTGGTGAAACTGTCAGATGACAGCAGGCTCCCTGGAATTTAGAATAATTTAGTAATAACTCACAAGGCATTTGTGTTCTCTTAGTAATTTGTGTGTGAAGGAGACAGTATGTGTGTGTTTAAGAGCTTAAATCTTTGAGAGATAAAGTTTGGGACATGCCTTTTTGATCTTCCTAAATTAAAGATTCTATATATTAGATGATATCCCTCTGGTATAAATTAAAAGTTCATAAATCTCAATTTAACAAGACACTAATGCAATAGAACAACTGCCAATTAGGAAAAATTATATAATTGTTTGATCAGGCAGCTTTTATGGGCATTTTATGAAATTATGAAATCCCAGATAAAATAACAAGGGATGTTAATTACCCTGTCTGCCTATTTTGGAAATCACAGATCCTTTTAACATGAGTGCTGTGATTTGTATAATACAAGACAGTATTCCAGAGCCTCTACAACTGCTAGATAAAGTTTTGATTCTTCAGAATATTAGAGAACCTTCATAATATGATTATAAAATGAAGCATACCTCCTCCCTACCTGCATACCCTACCATTTACACCAGTGTTTTTTTCAAACTCGCCCCCTTTTAGATTTGTGGACTTCAGCTCCCAGAATTCCTCAACCAGTAAGGCTGGCTGGGGAATTCTGGATGTTGAAGTCTACACATCTTAAAGGGGCCAAGTTTGAAAAAACACTGGTTTAGACCAATGCACAAAGGAATAGTCATAGCTTCAAAATACATTGGACTCAGCATATACAAATGTTCCTTCTCCTGCCAACCAAAGTCCTTTTCATTATTCAAAATATCCCATGTTTTCCTTGCTTTTTTTTTATAGGATGCAGATCATGAAGCCCGCATAGAAGAGGCAATAACTCGAACAATGATATGTGCAATGAAGGCTGCAGAAAACCCCAGTGATACAGATTCTTGGCTCAACCCCACAGAGGTTTTCCTCTTCATTTTATCCTCTAAAGTTTTTGTGCATTTTTGCCTGAATGATATTATTGTAAGTTGCCAATCCCTGCCTCAGTTGTATGCAGCAAGGATTAGCATCTCCAGAGTGACTAAGCATGAATATCTCTGGCTGTTTCATTTGATCTTAGATTTGGTACTAAGCCAGAAATGCAATATTGGTGCAGACTGAGTACCATATCCTTCTGTAAAATATGGATTTTGCTTTTATCTCTTTTTGTACACTATACACAATCAGTGGATTTAGCAATCTGAGAACAGTAAATGTTTTGGAGTTGTTAGATTTTTGGGGGATAATGTTATAAATCTTGATGATATTGCATGATTTCAATTCAGCAATGTTTGTGTAGTCCAATTTAAAAATTATTAACATTCTACTATTTAGAAAGCTTAAAATATTGAAAATAAAAGAATAGTAAACATTTTATCAATATTAATTGCCACTTAGGATGTTGGAGTTACAAACATAACTCTGTTATGTTTAACTTTTAAACTTTTAAGTTATTATTTAACTTTTCATCCAAAACTGAATATAACATACAGTAGTGGCCAAAATTGTGGAGACCTTTTGGGAAAAGGGTATTTTTGAGGTTTCATGGCTAATAACACCACTTTTTTTTGGAGTGGTACCATAAATTTATATATCAATGGAAAGATAATTTAATCAAGAATGTAATACAACAAAGTTTGTTCAATTATCTGTACTGTATTCTATGAAAAGTTATAGCCAAATAACCAGAAAAAGGAAGCACAACTTGCTTAGGTTGATATCAGGTAGCTTTCCTTCATCTGATTGTAGCCAATGAGCACGAGTGTTTAGAGAGCCAATCAGGTGTCATCTTGTTTTGGCAATGAGCCAATTAGATCACAGTAGGATTCAGTTATTGATGTCATGTATTGAAGCTGAGAGGAGGACATTTCAGTGTGTTATGTGATCGCTATCAAGTTGGTTGGGTTTTTTTGTGTTCTTTCATTTAGTGAGCTTGTAAAATGTAATAAAATTAAAGTAATGGTGCAAAGAGTTGACTGGTTGCCCAGAAAGCGATGTAAAATAGTATTATTAAGTGAACAAGGCTACAGTTATAAAGAAATTAGAAGAAAAGTTGGTGGAAACTTTTCTACTGTACACTCTTCCCAAAAGGTTTCCACAATTTTGGCCACTACTGTATAGAAGAACCACTGCAATGCACATCAAAATATTAGTTATTTGATAATAAGATTCAGCCATTAGCTCCTCCTCCTACAACAGGAAATGCAGTTTGTATGTTTGGGGATGCACTTTAATAAGGTCATATATTATTATGATGTTGCAGGATTTTGTGGGAAAAGAGCACTTGGCCAGGGAGAGCTTCGAACCACACACCATTCCATTCTTATGGGCAACCCCATGCAAAATCAAACATGAACATAGAGTTGGTATTTAGCTGTCTCCTTCTTTTCCTTCACTGGAGTGGTTTGCTGTGGGTATGCATTTCCTTGGGAGCTGCAGTCATCCCATCTCAGTTAAATGGGGATGGAAATACCTTTGGGATGTGCCCAATATGTTCTTTAGTGCTCCCCCAGCTGCCTGTAATGGTTGAGTAAGAGGATTTATGCCTCAGCCTTAGCATGGAGAATTCGCTTTTATAGGGACAAATAATGTACAATAACTCCATTATACTTCCTGAGTTTTAAATGGGAAGGAGCTCCAAAGTTATATAGTGCCTTCAAGTGTCTGCCTAAAGCACAGGGATTTCTGGAAGTCTTTGACTACTTCATTTCAGTTTGTTCCAAGTACTTCTACATGCTGGTTCTTACTTTTTGATACCTTTTATTTTCTGTGTATGATTTGGGGGTCTATGAAGATTATTTTTTTTAACTGCTTTATTTTCTGAACCACTTTGAGTTCCTAATTTTAAAAAAGCTGAGATATAAGTGCAATAAGTATTATATAAGATATAATTCCTTGTGTGCCCAATCACACTTGGCCAATAAAAAAGTCCTATTCTATTCTATTCTATTCTATTCTATTCTATTCTATTCTATTCTATTCTATTCCATTCCATTCCATTCCATTCCATTCCATTCCATTCCAAATAAAGGTGTATGTTCAGCTGAACCCAGGTGATAGATTGGATTCTTCTCTCTCAGATATGCTTGATTGGATTGGAAGATCTTATGACATGGGATGTAGCACAAAATATTTTAAATGAAAGTAATACTGTGTGAATCTAAACTTAATACTTCTTTTAGGACAAGGGACAGATTTAGAGAGCATCCAGTTGTATATTTTCAGAAATAGGGGTCAACCATTCTTTCTTTGTTCCAATGTCTTTGAGTCTAGCACTGAGAATGTTTTTCAGGCTGCTTGAGACTTGCTCTAAAAGGTAACTTTAAAATTTTAATTAAAAACTTTAAAATTAAAAAAATTAAGACCTTATGATCTTAACATCTAACCCATTTGTTTTAATTAAAGTTTTTTTTTCTCCAGTTCTCATTTTTTTCTGCATCCCATTTTGATGAAGAGTTTGGAGCAACTCAAAAGCTGATATGATATTTTGATTGATACCCTATAAAACACAGCTTAACTGTGAATTTTACAAAAATACAAGGATGCTTCCCCCCCCTAAAAGAAATAAATAGAAAGAATGCTAAGCCACTACAGCTTTTCAAATTCAAGGATGGTGAAGGTAAAATAGTTAAAACTGAGAAAGAAGCAGAGATAAATAAAATATATGTGTGTATCCATGTGTATTTGTGTGTGCATGGGCATGTATTTAAATCCTCACAAGACAAAGAACAAAGCAAATAAAAATAATGAGAATAGCTTCTGAGTGGGAACGGCTTCAAAAAATTCTTAACAGTCATGTAGATATTAGCTTGAATTCTATTTTCTTTTTTTTTTCTAGGTTGAGGTAACATCCCATAATACCAACCTTGAGTATTTAAACAAAGCGGTGTCTTCTTATTTAGAACATCAGAAGACAAGTGTAATTAAGCACCAGGTCCCTCAAATGCACAGTACTGATGGAATTCTTCAAGAGTCATACAAGAGGAGGAAAGTACAGATCAATACAGAATCTGCGTGCATAAAATCTAAACCCTGTGACTCTAGCAGAACAGTAATTGAAACAGAAAAGCTGACAACAATTCCCTGTGGACAGAGCCTTTTTCAGGTTTTACCACAGTCCCAGGAAACTTATCCAACTGGAGTAGCTGAATGTGAAAGTGAGAGACATTTTGGAAAATTACATCCTTCTGGGAAGACATCTATGATGACTACTAATTCTGGGGCCCTCATGGAGGATCTAGAATGCATGACCACTTCCCCACAAACTCTCATTTCTACAAATGATTTGCTAGATTGTGCACTGGACCCACAAGTCGTGGGTTTAATAGCTCGTCTTTTATTGGAGAAAGTGAATATTTCGAATCCATTGAAATAAAAAAAAGCAATGACAAAATGTTCTCTGGAAGCTCTTGAACTTTGGAGAACTAGCAACAAGAATCGAAATGCATTTTAAAAAGTACAAATGTAGACTTCCAAATAATATAATGATTAAGCCTGTGAAAGGTAACGGGGCAGATAATACAGTAGGAGCATAATGGCATTATACACTGTAGCAGTAGTCATAATAAACATTTCACCTAAAGGTTTATAGGCTTTCATAATACTGTATCATTTTAGGAACTTTTGAATAGATCTGTCAGGTTAATGATATTATTGTTCCGACATGTAGACATGGCTCCTGAATCAGAGAGAGAGATTAGTTTATCTAAAGCCAGTAATCCATTAGGTGATATTGGAAAAGTATTTCCAATCAGAAGTTCATGTTCTTACAGAATTAACTCAAAAGAAGTGGGGGACAGTTACATCTACTTTTCAGGGATTAATTTTTTTTCCTCCAGCCATCTAATTCCTACATGGCAAATGGACTCTAGTCTCCCAATATCTGTGCTATAATAAATGCATTTAATCTTTGCCATATACAGTATATCATCCATTCTTTTCCATCTAGTTCAGGATTGTCAAACTGCTGGCCCACGGGCCGGACGCGTCACAAGGAAACTGTGCCCACCCCATTGCTGGCAATGGGGAAAGAGCTCCGATACGTCACACGATATCACGTGACGTCATGAGTTTGACATGTCTGATCTAGTCCATGCAGAAAAAATGAACTTGGATGGGCAAACATTAGTTACAAAATAGCACATGCAAGGATGTGTTTTTAGATCAAGGTTCTTAATTAATGTGTTATGGTTTTCCATGGTAGTGATCTCCCAAACATATTTGCTTGTTGATTAAATTCCCTAAACAACGCTGTCCTTTCTTAAACATGGACATTCCAACCATTTTCAATTCAGAGCCATCCAGATATGTTGGACTACAAAATCCAGCATTCCCATTTGTAAAGAAGGCTGTAGTAATACTGTATGCTATGTGCCTATAAAAAAAATAACATCATATTGTATTATTTACTGATTATTTTCTTTCTGCAGAAACTCTTCTTGATGGATTACAGCTTCACACAAACATACTTGACAGATTTCTATCTTGCCTTTTAATCTGCTGATAATAATCATAAAATAATAATAATTTCAGACATAAAATAAAGGACCAATAAAATGCAAAGCAAAAAAAAAGGCAAGTAGAATATCAACAAAATCCCTAAAATCTACCCCTAACCTCAGCAACGCTTTAATAGGTATGCACATATGCACAAAATGTATTCTTGTCTAATGTTTTGCTTCACCACTAGAATCTGCTTGACTGGTATCTGCAAAACAACTTCCAATTAGTAAATGCACAAAGCACCTGTCTAAGATGTAAACACAAGCTTAAGTTTCCCATCTATATACTCCAAGACTTCCCCTTTGGGTTACTGCCTTGAGCAGTGAAAATCTGAAAACTCTTCCCAAAACTGGATTAAACCCATTGATTTATAACTACCATACATTGCTGGAGAAAGGAAGTGAAAATCAATAGGCAGAAGAGATCAAGACATATTTTCATTGCCTATGCCTACAGCAAAGATTTGTTCCCAAGCCACATTGATTGTCCTAAAATACGAAGATTGATGTCCACTGAGTTGTTATGAGCTGTTCTCCTTTCAGTACTAACCAACTGAACAGTGTTTTCAGTAGCATTACCAAACAGGGCTGTTCAAAAATGGATGTAGTCCTTTTGTTGCAGTGCTGATCTTGTCAATTGTTCAGTAAAGTCATTCAGAGCACCTGATTACAATCCAATATATAATTAGACTTCCAAATCAATTTATCATGGCTTAACTTTATTGGAATACCTGGAAACATATCTCAAGAAAGAATTTCATTCAGGTAGTCAAAAAAGATTTTAGCTCAGCTTTGTTCCCCTTTTAAAAAAAGTGATGCTTTGCTTGGTGCTAAATTTAAACTAAGATCCCAATTTAAAATAAATTCTGACAATCGTAACAAGCCAGATTTCACCAATGGATTGTGAAGTTGTCTTCTAAGGCTAACCCAGGAGTCAGCAACTTTTTAAAATCATGGACTTTTAATGACCTCAGAAGGTTGCTGCAAAAGCTAAATGCCTACTGTGCTCTTAATTTTTTAAACATCAATAAAACCAAATCTAAAGTCTCAAATATATGAGATAAATGGTGAGCCTATTGAATGTGAGTTATTTTACCTATGCAGGAATGGTTTTTACCAGCACTGGGTCATGGTTAAATTGTTTGAAAAGAAGCCCAGCAAGGGCTGAGGTAAGTTTTAAATATTACACAAATTATTTAACTACAGTTACCCAGGTACCTTAACTACTATAATGAAAGTATTTAGGACAAAATTAGCCCCAGTGATGACCTACTGTATGGTTCAGAATTGTGTGGCCTTAATAAAGCTATCCCACTTAAACAAGTTCAGACCCATTTTTAAGATGCATACTGGGAACTGCCATTGTGATCAGAGCAGAAATAGGTATTCACTCCTTACTTAGTCATTTAATAATTAAATTTTGTACATACTGGCAGAGGATCCATTCAATAGACCCTGACAGACTTCCCAAAATATGCTTAACAGATAAGGATGACCCAACTCCTGGGTCATCTAACTTTCTAAAATCATTTCACAACATAGGTTTTCTAACCAGCATCTACTTTCAAAGGCCTCCCAGGTATGGGAAATGTTTGAAACAAAGAGTCCTAGATATTAGTGCTCAAACTGACATAGAAGTATTGACTCAAAAATAGATCCCTAGGTTGGTTGGCTAAGAAAACTATTTTTCAGCCTGAAAAATACCTGTCATTTGAGTCTGACACATATTGTAAGAAAGGTCTCTTCTAGAGCAAGATGTGAAATGTCCATGGTCAAACATGGGTGCTTTCACCACTTGCCATATACCAGGGGTAGGCAACCTTGGCTCTTTTATGGCTGGCTCAGGAATTCTGGGAGTTGAAGTCCACGAATCATAAAAGAGCCAAGGTTGCCTACCCCTGCCATATATAGGAGAGAACCTGCATATGTGGTACCCGAGCCATTGAAAATGTTTCTCATATTATGTTTAACAGTCAATTATATACCCCCACTAGGCTTAAATGCTTATCATCCCTAATGGAAAGAATAGCCCACTAGCATTTGAATCACAGTTTTCCCTATTTCCTCCTGGGCTCAAATGGACATAGAACTGCTAAGTATATAACTAAGAATCTGATACATTGAACAAATTGGGGTACCCTGTAAGAGAGATTCATTTATCTGATTACTGACTCTTTATATTGCCACATACAATATGTATTTGATTACTAGTTTCTCCTATCTCTTTTATTTCAGAATTAAACTATGCACTGTATTTTTTATTTTATTTTATTGATAAGGTCGCAACACTAATCATTCAATAAACTACTACTACTTTCATTAGTACCCAGCACACCAAATATTTATAGACTTATTGAGTGAGTATTCTGATACATCTTTTATATATTTTTCTTTTTAAGGGAGAAAAATATTTTCTTACGGATTTTTCTCCACAAACCTCAACAGCAGCTATTGCTGCTACTTCTGCCTCACTTCTTCTTTTTCTTTATTAATGATTGAATACTCAAAGTTGCTGAAGTTTAACCATTATTCCCGTTTTGGCATTCAGCTTAATGTGTTTATTTGATTTATCTACAAGTGATCAGCCCATGCCCAAAACCCTGTGGCCTTCCAGATGTTCTGTACTATTATTCTCACCACCTCCATCCTGCACAGCCAATGGTGAAGTCTGCTGGGAGCTGTTGTTTACAACATCTGGAAAGCCACAAGTACTCCCGCTTTATCTAAGATTATTTGGTTTTTTTATTCTTTTAAAATAAATTAGTTTCATATGCACAACCACCACAACCACAATTATCGTGATTTAAGCAATATTAATCCTAATCATTAAATATTAATCCTTCCATTAAAAAAAATGCTTCTTTCTAATATTCAAATGAGTCGTTATGCTCCTGAGGTTAAACTTGGAACCATTTCAGATGAAGATTTTGACAATACCCTTCCACAAAGCATCCTTTTGATCTTTTTTTAAAAAACCCACCCCAGTTATGAGTTTAAATTAGGCTAAATTAAGTTTAATTCTGTTTAAATTGTTACTTAATCATTATCCAGCATCTACAAGTCATCCAACAAATGCAGGGTTGATCCAAAACGGTTGCTGTGTAATGTAAAGAGCACCTAAACTTGCAACTGAACTCATCCATTTGAACCCCTCAGTACTGAAGCAGCAGAGCAGAAATCTGGTCTTGTTTGTGACCACTTTCCATATTTTTAAAGAGGGGATGTCCTATCACAGTGATGGTGAACCTTTTAGAGACCGAGTGCCCAAATTGCAACCCAAAACCCACTTATGTATCGTCGGGTGCTGGGTGGGTGTGGCCCATTGGGTGGGTGTGGCCCATAGGGTGGGCGTGGCTGCAGTGGTAACAGCAGACTGGGTGGGACTAAAAAGTTCAATCAATCAATTCCAACTTTGCGAGATCTTATTTTTTCCCACGAGAAGTTGAAATTGATTGAACCTCTTTTTTTTTGCACGCGGTGGTAGAGGCTTAAAGCGAAAAAGTTTTATAAAACCCAGCTGAAGGCCTAGGACTGGGGTGACGGCACACGTGCCCACAGAGAAGGCTCTGCATGCCACCTGTGGCACGCATGCCATAGGTTCGCCACCACGATCCTATCATGTTTTGATTCTTTTCTTGGATAAACAGATGCATATCCTTCAATCTTTTTCTCTCAGGAACGGAAGCACGTTCACATGAACTCTCAGAAAATTGTTTGCTTTTTCCCTCAAGTAGTTTCACAAATTCTTCTAGCACGCTATTTAGCTTCCAAATGGCTATTTGAATAGATATTTTGAGTCTAATGGATTTTGTATAGACTGAATTGAAATAGATTCTAAAAGGTCCTTTAGTAGTAAACTATCTTCCATTTTGATAATGATATGGCTTCGTAGCTCTTAGAAGATAGGTATGAATTTTCAACCAGAAAAAAAGATTAACTGAAATATTTCAAATGCATGCCAATGTAATGGTTATTAGCAGTGGCAAAGGGAAAAGGTTAAACTGATTGCTTACTTAGAAAAGAGAGAGATCGAGAGATCCATAAGAACAATGTTTAGATATTTTATATCTAAATATATGATAAGAATTCTTGGCATAGCATAAGAATGATGAGTTTCAGTCTAAGCATATGAAGTAATAGCCATGTGCTCAGCTTCTGCACATCTTTCCACTACTTCCCACCCAAGAACAGTAGACACACATCTATTACAGTGCTGGCTAGGCTGGATAGATTTGTTTGTGTGTCAATGTATGTGTGTATACACACATACGCAGCCCAATCACAAGCCATAAAATAGCAGCCCAATCATAGGAGTCAACACACACGGAAAAACATTTAAAACCTTATCTCTCAGAATGGCAGAGATTTTGTTCTGAAGGCAAAACCAACATTTTTTTAAAACGTGCTTGTTTTCTTTTTGCTCAGAACAATCAAAACAGCTGTTTGCACATCCCACATCAAGTATCCCTGAGGATACTTGAATCCAGATGGATTTCTTTCTAACAAAAATTGTGCAGTCATTTCCCCCTAATCCTTTACAGTGTTCCCCTTGAAATATTCCAAGTTTTACCTGACACTGAAAAATGCTTCTCTCCTCTACCAATAACACAGTTTATTTTGTCTCTAACAATAGGATTCACTCCAATTAATGAAAAAGCCTTTCCTGAGCCACCTGGAATGACTGTTATGGGTAGAAAAATGGGGCTCATCTAACTGCAACCTTGAAATATGTAAGCACAAGCATGGTTTTCTGAGAAAAAAACACCTAGACTCAGCTTTAGGTTATTTGGTGTGGAAATTATATTATGCTTTCCCCCAAGTTACATTTCATGTCACTAGCCTTTGTTTTTGACAGAAGGTATTGGATTCTTAACTTGACTTAAAATACCTTCTCATAGTTCCTTGAACTCATAATTGCTTTGCCATGGTTGAAGACCAAGAAATTTTTCTTGTCAGCTCTCAGGCTGCTTCATATAAGGAACTATTGGTCATACTTTCCTTTTTCTTTACAATATTTTCTGTCACTTGCCTCAGTAGAGAAGGTCGCTTATATAATTCCTTTTCTTTCTCATGCTTAGAGTTGCCATCTTTTACTTTCCCATGTTTTGGATTGCCAATTTCTCTCTCTTTTTTTCATTAACCAATCCTTGTTTCTATATCTTTGATCACTGCTTGATCTGCAGCCGTTAGCAGCCAGCAAGTATGGTTTCATGGTTAAAGAGTTAGATTTAGTCCAAAGAAGCCTGAGCTCAAATATTTGTTCTGCTACTTGACACTGGCCAGCTAGTCTTTCATAGCCTGAAATCACAAGATTGTTCACTGAATAAAATGGGACAATTACCATGGATATCACTGAGAGCTTCTAGGTGCACTGCAAACAGTGCATAAACCTATTGTAATGTAGCCTGCATGCGAAACAGCAGAGTAAGATTCACAGTCCACATCCCTGCAGGTGAGAGATAGCTCTTTGGCACATACACAGATTTGGAGCCATATTAGCCCTACCCCATCCTCTCAAAGAGAGAGAAATTCATGGGAAAAGGCAGGGTAAAGATGGGGCTTCCATTATTCCCAGCAAACTCTGGTTGACGTTGGGAATCTTCAAGAAGATGGAGAAGTCAGGAAATTGAGTCATCGGATCATTAATTTCAGGAAGCATTCTATTTCTGTAAAACGAGTTAAATGTGTATAGCCAGGAATTTGCATTAGTTTTTTTTTTAATTTCAATTTTCTATATTATCCTTTGTTCATTATCTCAGGTTATTTTCATGAAGGTACAATCTTTTCTTTGAAATTAATGCTTGCTTTTTTATTGTTGTGTTCTGTAACATCTTATCTGCCTCCTGCCCCTCCCACTTCCTTTTGTGGTGATTCTGAGTTGGTTCTTGGTGCCTGTGTATGCATTTGATTCTCACTTGCACATGTTATTTGCGTCCAACTTACTTCACCTCTTCATGCTGTGAACTCTGAAAGTTTCTGCAGGAATCTTGGCTGTGCTGAAAGTCATTTTGTCCTCTTCCCCTCCTCCTCTACAGCTGTGTTCCTATAGCAGCTGTAAGAAAAGCAACCCAGAAGTACAGAAGGGAAACCAGAAGAACCAACTGGAGCCACCGGTTTGCTGGCATGAATCACATTATTTCAAGTTGCATCATCCATTGGCTTCAATGTGCTCTATGCCAGGGCTTTTCAACCTTTTCACCCATTGTACCACTTTTAGGATATGGCAATATCCGAGTACCACCAGTCACCCAGCAAGGTGTCAAAAACTTGATGACCAAAAAAAAAAAAAAAAAAAGGAAAACAGTGATAAAGTACAGGTAGTCCTCGACTTACAACAGTTCGCTTAGTGACTGCAAAGTTACAATGGCACTGAAAAAAGTGTCCCCCAAGCCACAGCCGAGCAAGACACCTGCCTGCCCACCTGGCGGTGCTCTTCCTCCTGTCCAAGGTTTTCATTGTTGTGAGCATTTCTGTTGAGGATTGGCAGCGGGGGTGGGTTGGGGGGGATGTTTGGTTTTTATTCCCCCCGTCTGCTGGGTGGTTGCAGCAGGTTTTGGTCACTTCACATGACCCTGGGACACTGTGACCATCATAAATATGAATCAGTTGCCAAGCATCTGAATGTAAACCACAAGACCCTGGAGATGCTGCAACATTCCAGCTGATCGGCACTTCTTCAGGGCTCAGCAGAAGCACCAGGATTAGCACTGAGCTCCAGCTGGAGCCTGGCGCTGATCCTGGCGCTTCCGCTTCCGCTTCCGCTGAGCCCTGACAGCCCTGCAGCTCCAGCCATCTTTCGCTCAGGCTTGTGCAGTGCTGCCACCGGTTCAGCTCATTCCCCTCCCCCACTACCACTTTTCTAGGATGGTCGCGTACCACCTGCCAGGTGCCAATGTACCACAGGTGGTACCCGTACCACTGGTTGAAAAGCCTTGCTCTATGCTATCTGCCCCCAGTGGCTGGATTGGGATAAAGGGGAAAACATTACTTCCAGAGTGAAGCACCCTTGGACTAGTGCAGTGTTTCCAAGCTTGGCCACTTTAAAATGTGTAGGCTTCAACTCCCAGAATTCTCTCACCAGCATGTTGGTAGGGGAAATTTTGGAAGTTGAAGTGCACATATCTTCAGGTGGTTGAATATGGGAAACACTGGATTAGACAGTGACAGAGTGTACAGGCAGTAGCAAGCAGACATGTCTTTTGGAAATGTCTAGTGCAGGGGTGTCAAACTGCCAACCTGCAGGCCGGATGCATCATAGTGAAACCGCGCCCACCCCATTGCCAGCAATGGCAAAAAAGTCATGATACGTCATGACACGTCACGTGATGTTGAGAGTTTGATACCCCTGGTCTAGTGGATTGTCTTCACACTGTTACATGCAGGAAAAGCTTGTGTGGCTTTGCCTGTATCTTTAAGATCGAGCAGATTTGTAATAGGTGTCACACTCTGCAAACAATGTAATAAAAAATAAATAAAACTGACAAATCACCAACAAAGGCAGACATGTCAAACACAAGGCCCAGGGGCCGGATGCGGCCCGCGAAGTGGTTTCATGTGGCCCGCGAAGCTATCCTGGAAACAGTGAGGAAACGGCCCCCTCTGCCTTGGCTCTGGCCCAGGCCAGCCGGGAGCCAATGTACAATTTTGTGGTGGCCATCTATGCTGAAACGCATTCAGTCTTAGCTCCATAAGCCCCCCCCCCCCGCATGGCCTGAGAGGAACAGTGAGGCTCCTCCAGTGGACCATGCCTTGGTACTTGCCCTGGTCCCACCCCCTTCTGCCAGAGACCCTCAGATCTATCCCACTCCTGCCCAGGCCCCCACAGGCACCCTTGACGCAAATTATGTTGAACTGGCCACGCCCACCCAGTAGGTCACACCCACTCCATCCACGCCCACCTGGTAGGCCACACCCACCCTGGCCACACCCACCTAGCCCCCTGAGGGCAACCGCAATGCTGATGCGGCCCTCAACTAAGGGATTTAAAAATCTTGCTTGTTTTAACAGCAGTTTGGGATGTTAACTATGTTCTTACCACTAAATGCTTAAAAATCTTTTTTTAAAAAAACCCTTGTAGTAGCAAGCAACTATCAAGCAAAAGAAACAAATATATGCCTGTTTTCCCAGCATTAGTTTAGAGAACCAGAAAATAACTTGATTTCCACAGCTTAATAACATAGCCATGAAATAACATAGCCATGATTAATAACATAGCCATGAAAGCAACAACAAAGCTGAATATGGAAGCAACAAAGGAACCATGGAAAAAACTGGATTGATTTGGCATCAATTGCTGTTGCTCAAATTTCTCTCTGTGATAAGCGTAACATGTGCTTATCTATGAACCAGGTTCCTAGTGCATCTGCTGCAGTTCTCCTTGTTAAGTGTCCTTTCCACTTAAATTTTTTAAAGTATATGTAGCTTAAATCTTGAGTCATTTTGCTATATTGGTTAATGCATCAGGCTAGAAGCTGGACGTTCTACTCTTGAGGCACAAAGCCTCCTGGATGACCTTGGGCCAGTCATTTTCTCTCAGCCCTAGTAAGGAGGCAATGGCAAACCATTTCTGCAAAATTTTGCCATTAAAAAAACTGCAAGGACTTGTTCAGGCAGTCTTTGAGAAATTGGACAAGATTGAATGGGCGTGGGGGGAGCTTAAATCGATATCAAGAAAAGACACACAATCAGTATTTATACTTTTATAGGAACATTGATGATTTTTTTTCACACTGTTTTTTTTATCACTTGACAGAATGTCATAATGGTCTTGAGAGATAGGGAAATGATTGATTTTAACGCATCAATTCCTTGCCTAGAGGATTCTCTCAGACTCCACCTTTATTTATGGGTTGACTCTGTGTTTATTGCCTCTTCTTTCACCTCAACTTTTTGGCAGAGAATATATGTTCTTCTTCTGCAACTTATTCAATCTCTATGGAGTTCAGGCCCAAACACAGTTTTTCTGCCAGGTTTTTCTGTGTGATAAGTCTGTAAGATATATGAGACTTGGCGGGAGATCAGCTGGGCTGAGGTGACTTAGCCAGGCTCATGGCTAAATAGGAACATCAAGTTAAGCTCCTGCAATCCTGATAATTACTGATCATGGCTGTTTTATTTTTGCTATTTTCAGCAATAGAAGCAGGTGTTCCTTTTATGTTTTGAATCATGATCAGGCATGCACCCAACCTGTGCATATTATAAATACAATTACCAATATACATTTTTTTTCTACTTAATGTGGAATAGAATAGAATAGAATAGAATAGAATAGAATAGAATAGAATAGAATAGAATTCTTTATTGGTCAAGTGTGGTTGGACACACAGGGAATTTGTCTCTAGTGCATAAGCTCTCAATGTATGTACAAGTAACAGTGATAATCATGATCATATACAACATGAAAATACATTCATCATAAATCATGAAATACAACACTTCATCATAAATCATAAGATGCAACACTTAGTGATAGTCATAGAGTACTAGCTAAGCAAACAACATAAATCATACTAGGATACTAAAAAACAATATAAATTGTAAGATACAAGTAGCAAAGTTATAGTCATAAGACGATAAGGATAGGTAATGGGAAAGATGAGGAGTATCATAGTAACGCAGCTTTATTAAGTATTTTGACACTGTTGTAGGAATTAGTTGTTAAGCAGAGTGATGGCATGGGGGGAAGGGAAACTGTCCTTAGTTGTTCTGGTGTGCAATGCCCTAGCATCCTATTGAGGGAAGAACTGTTGTAAGTTACTGTGTACCACTTTTACCAATATGGAGCACTAGTGTGAGGCACAGGGAAGCCAAAAATTATTGGAGGAAAGTAATAGAGTGACTCCATTACTTCTACATGTAGAACCTGTATAGAGGCACCCATTCCTATTCACCCTGTTCGCAGAATGATAAACTGCGATGAAAAAGTCCCAGTGCAAGCTTTGCCTTTTTATACCTGCATCATGATATTACACACAGGGATGTATAGACATAATTTGCATTCCTGTCACTTCCTTCCTCAAGAGGTTTATGAGTGTGCTTGTGCTCATGCTACTTACGTAATATATCTGTAGCCATATGCATTTCTTTAAACAGAGTAGAATAATATCATCCATATTCCAAAACTTGAATTTTGTTCTTGGCCACCCCTAATCTTCCCAAAGTGAACAATATATTTTGGATTTTTGTTTCATTCTTCATTTGAAACATGCATAGAACTGTAGATAGGAAGTGTTGCATATATAATAATATTGAAGTGCATCACCTGATTATACTTTTTATCAAGAATTTCTTGAAGTCAGAAGCTAAACTGCATATATATGTGTATCAGTTCTGTTTGGGAGGAGTTGGAAAATAGCTCACAAATGGAAGTTTTTCACTGATTAATTGTAACACTGAATTATTGAACAGCTAGGCCAGATGCATGCGTACAGGGGTTTGCTAAGAAAGCCCAAATTAGCTTCACAGACAAGCCAAGGAGTGGTTTCCTTTCAGCCATCCCCCCCCCACCTTTTCCATGGTCAGGGTGCAGGTTTTCCATCTGCTCCCAAACATGAAAGGACTGGCATGGAATTTCCCAAGTCTTCAGGCTTCTTGCTGTTGGTCAATTGGTTTGGAATTCTCAGGAATCTTCAACATTAAGAAAATCAGAATTCTACCTACAGCAGAACTTGAGTATGAAACAAAGACTGTTACTAAGAAGAATGGGGAGCTGTGAAGAGTTCAGGGAAATGAGGACAATTTATTCTGAGAAGTTTCTTTTTCTTTTTCTAATTTCTTTTGCTGAAGGCTAATCCTTCTGAAACAAAGGAACAGACTTTTTACCTAAAACCCACATGTATACCTCTGGATTAATATTGTTTATTTTTATTTCTTCAATTTACATGCTGACTCAACTGTAGGAAACACAAACTAACAAAGTAATATAAAGTAAAATGATAAAACAGGTAAAAAATGGGGAGGGAGGTTGTCCCTTTAAATCATTCTTGATTCCTGGTGAGTGCTTGGGCAAGTCCCTGCAGTTTTCTTAGCAATTTTGGGAATGTAGTTAGCTCTTGCACACATGCAAGGGCTGAGAGAGAGTGACTGGTCCAAGATCACCCAGCTGGCTTCATGCCTAAAGTGGGATTAGAACTCAGGATCTCCCAGTTTCTAGCCAGTAACCTTAACTGGGTCTCAAACTGGAAAGTAGTAGTCAAAGGAAAAAACAATATATATTGCTATATTGTGGAACGAAAAAATCAACCAAGTTTGCATAGGATACAAGCAGAAAATAGACATAAACTGGTATTCCAGATTCAGTTATTACCAAAAAAAACCATTTGATTAAGGTAAATCAATGTTTATTATAAAAATCAAACCCTGATTTGCAAATTTTTACCAAAATGAACTATGATTCCTTAGTTCAAGTGCTCAAATATAACCCATTTTGTTTATTATTACCTCCTACAGGCACAAAACACTCAGGGATCTACAGTGATAATCCATAAAAAAAATAAAACATCCATATTAAAGTGCATCAGTTTAAAGCAGGGGTCTCCACATTTGTCCACTTTAAGACTTATGGACTTCAACTCCCAGAATTCCCCAGCCAGCATGTTCAGTTTGGCTGAATCAGGTCATGGAGTTCAAAAAGATTCCATTCCAGCAGTAACTGGCTAAATTGTTAAAGTTTGAGGAACAATTGGTGGTTAAAATGAGTCCACAGCAGGAGTTACTTTTCCAGTGAGTGATTTTGAACTCTCTGAGGTTGGATAAGTTGAAATCTTTATCATTTGAATTTGCTTCTCCACATAACATCTGAAATATTACTTAAATGCTGAGCTACTGAAGCTAAGATAATACTAAATTAAAAAGCAACACCTACAATATACCTTCTGATTTATATGTTGAATTTATGGTAGATTCCAATTTTGAAAACAAATTGGGACAATACATAAAACGATTCCATACTTCCTATGAACAGTAGCAAGTCTTTTTTTCCAAAGCAAATATATTACTTTTCACTTAAAATAGCCAGTTTGCCCTTTGTAATCTCCTATATCACTCCTCATGTTTAAAGATAGGCAAAAATCCTTTGCCAGCTGCATAATTCCTAAAACAGCATATTCTTTTGAAAAGTGAAGGCAGAAAGCCTTGAAAAGGTTTATCCCTTCTTATAGTGCTAATAAACAAGCATTAAAGACTGCTAAAGCCATTTCAGTCATAGAAGAGGATGAAGTATAAAAGATAGTAAGAACATGTAAGCACATATTCCAGGGATATTTCACAAGGCTTCCCCCCCCCCCAGTTTCTGGGGGGCAGGGAACCCGTTTTCAGCCCTCAAGCCTTATCCAGTGTTTTTCATATAGGCAAAACATTTTGTGAAATTCTCAAAATTCTTGCATGCTCTTTATTTTCTTCCAGTTTCCTCCTGCAAGGTGGTCAATAGTTTCAGAGAACTGAAAGAAGCAGTTAAAAGTTACCCTGCTTTTTCAGTAATATAATGCCAGAGCTTGGGACAGTGAAATGATTAATATTAGCATTCAAAATGCTCCCATCTCCAAAGGCCTCTTGGCTGCTTGCTTCTTACATTATGTAATCTGTGACCTGCAAATGCACTCTGCTAGCATTATGGAAGCTCCTCTGAAATTTATCAGCTGTTCTTGCTATCTGGATTGCCAACACATGGATATTGGCCGGGCAGTCGATAGGCCCCAATTCTGTATTCAGAGGCATCAGAAACCCTGTTCTATTTTCAGCATGTGAATCCGGCAATACAGAAACCGAGAAAGTCAGCCATAAGTCAAGAGATTTCACAATTATTGCCTGTGTGAGGGACACTTAGATCGAACAACTCTGAAACTGATGTAATGCTGAGTATCTACATAGAGGACACTTTTTCGGATTCCTACCCTGAATATGAGTATGATGGCATCATGATACAAAAAGAAAATATCATTTGCATCATCAGTGTAATGGCGTCATGATGCACTTACAGACACTTGTTCTGGTGAGGTCCTTAGATTTTGTACAAGGTGAACATTGTCATGACTAGGGCTAATTGCTTTACCATTTTATCCTTGTCCTGAATTCCTGTGAAATCTCAGTGGGGACTGGTGGAATTCAAAGACAGGTTTATTACATTGGTCTAGATCAGGGGTGTCAAACTGGCGGCCCATGGGCCGGATGTGTCACACACAGGCCACGCCCACCCTGTCTCCACAAAGGCAAAAAAATGTCACAATATGTCACATGACGCAATCGAGTTTGACACCTGTGATCTAGATGAAAGCCTGACATCTGCACTTGATGCCGTGAAGGTTGATCCTTCTGAAGCAAAGATTTCAGCTTTATGCCTAAACCCACTGCTAATTGATGATGTCAGAGGAAATGGAATTGGGAACATGGAATCAGAGGGAAAATCAGGAGTGGCTGGATTGCCTGTCTAGGGCCGATTAGAGTGATTTATATGCACTGTTCAAATTAAGGATACCTGCTTCTTCAGAAGTGGCAGCTTCCATATTTGCTCAAGCAGTAGAAATGTTAAACAGGGCTGCATGTTGTTGGGAATGAGATAGTAAAATCTCTTTAGAAATGGTTTTAGGACTGCCTTCAAGAAGTTGAGCTCCATCACTGGAGATTTTAAGGAGAGATTGGATAGCCATTTGTCTGAAATGATATAGGGCCTCCTGTTTGAGCAGGTAATTAGATTAGAAGACCTCTAATGTCCCTTCCAACTCTGCTATTCTTTAAATCAAGTTTGATGATGACTGAGTACATACATGTAGTTTTCTTGGCAACAATGCAGAAATGGTCAGCCATTGCTCTTTTCCGATATTCCCCCCCCCCCCCAACTTCCTAGCCTAATCTCCAGCTCAGGACTTCCTTGTAAATCTATCTATGTGCTAACTAGGATTTATATGTTTAATTTTTGACATCAGCCGAGGTTAGCTACATTTTGCCTTCAGTTTAATTCAGCTTTGTCCATGGGCTGCAATTTAGGGATCAAATAGAATAGTTTTCCCATGGTGAGATCCCCAGCTGTGCTAGGACTGAAATTCTAAGGCAGGATTCTAGGAGATGCAGCCCCAACATACGTTTTCCTGGAAGGTGAAGAAAGCTTAACTAGTCCACTCTGTTCTTCATTGTGCAGCTCTTTGCCATCTGCATGGATCATCTTTAGCAATTAAAGAACAATTGTTGTCAGCTGAATTCCACAGCGCAATCTTATAAACAATTTTATCTATAATTATTACAGGAATTAAGCAACTTGAGTGAAAATAAGCAACTGTAATGTAATTATTTGCTACAAATGAACACAAATGATGTCAATATATTAAACATTTGTTCCAACAGCTGCTGAAATTGATCATCATTAAGAGTGCCCTTGGGCCAGGCAACCCCTTAACAGATTTGTTAGTGTGCTCAGTTTTGCATCTTCAGTTTCTCTTCTATGTGCCAAACTCTGGTTTTCTTTCCCCAGTTTATTGTTAGGCATTGGAGTTGTTCATGTTTATTCAAAACTCCATCCTTTAAAGATCAGTTGGCCTGAAGTACTTACATCCAGAATAACTGCATATATTTTAGTGGCACTATTGCTGAACACCCAGCAAATTCATATGTTTTTTTCTTAAATCTAATATGGATTCAGTCCATCAAGTTACAGAGCTCTACTGTTTGACAAAAGGGAAGAAAAAAAAAATGCAAGAGATGTTAGGAGCATTAGGTAAACTGGAAGAAATGAGATATAGAATACTGGAAGAAGTATTTCTTTCTAATTTATATCGATCTTCATAATCACTTCAGAAGTGTTTCTAAATTCATGGGGATTTGGGCCTTTGCAAACTCTCATTCATAATTTTAATTTATAAAATAAAAACTTTGAGTCTAATAGTACTGATCACAATCTGGTAGCATTGATCACACAACTGGTAGCACTTATCACATAACCAAAGTCAGTGCATGGAGGAGAATTTGGAAACATGGGATCAAGTTTTTCCTGACTACATAGTATAATGTGGCATGTTAACCTTTTGGATTAGCAAAGGGGTACTTTCCATGTCTTCTTGGTTGAAAGATTTGAATTGCTTCCCAAAGGACCCCACTCTTAGGCCAACTCGTGTTCTTTTGAGATGGTTACAACCAGTGGTGGGATTCAGCTGGTTCGCACCACTTTGGCAGAACCAGTAGCTAATTTTTTACTGCTCAGGCCCAGAAAGGACTTCCGGAAGCGGCATCCACACAGAGAACCGGTTGTTCACATATTTGAATCCCACCACTGGTTACAACTTCCGCTTGAAGAAGTGGTGCTCTCTACTGGCAACTAGTACCAAAAGCATTAGCAGGTGTGCCCAGATCAACAAAAGCATTTAGAAAGAGGATGGTTATGATGTTTGTGTGCATGCATTCCAGAACAGCCTTTGGAACTGATCTTGTTGAATGTATCTTGAAAGGTCTTTCAGTTTGTCAACAGTATAAGCTTTGGATCATTTCCCTCAATAAATAAATGAACAAGTATAACGTTTTGACTCACGTGTTCTTGACTCATTCATTATCTAGTTTTAGAACCTGTGTGGTTCTAAAACAGATCATGTTTTATATCATATTTATGCAGGCATATTGAAAATTCAAAATGGTTTGCAAATACTTAAGTACCAATGTATACATTTACAAAAACAAACACTTTCAATCAAAGATTTATCCTCCCTAATGGCAACTATGGCATCCTCTATCTTCTCAGTTGGTAGGTTTTATATGCCACTTGACCTTTTAATTGTTTGGCCTTCGGTGGTTTTAGTGTCATGTTTCAGTATTTGCCCCTGATAAATCAACACAGAAAAAGAAAAAATGCTGGGGTTTTGACTTACATTTGAAAATTCATCACTGAAAACTGATGTAGTAGCATCACTGAACACCAAATTCAATGAATGAGAAAAGCACGGGGCAAAAATCATCAAGGATCTAACTCTTGGACGTGTATCTGTGCTCTTACGTGCTTTCTTTTTGCCTTGGCACCATTATTATAGTCCTGACCTCTTCAGCTTTTTAAGAGGCCCATTTGTCATACCAGCTCCTATAGCCTGCTCTCTGACAGTCACATTTTCTCCAGGTTGTGCTGTTGTTACAAAATGCACCATTAAAGCCATTTGTTCCATATGGCTGATTTAGGTGTGCATTCCAGTATATTAAAGAAATCGTACAATCTTCTCTTGAAGCTGATCATGTGTGGTGGCCTTTAACCTTTGTCATATCTCAAGCTCTTTCCACCAATGGAATGCTTTCTGGTGGTTTAGTGCCTCCGTATGGCACGCCAGATTTCTAGCCAACTTTTCTTTTCTCCCCGTAGAAACTAATGTGGCTGTAATATTAGGCTTGAGGATGCTGGTTCTCATAATATAATTCTTCTGCTTCTGGACAATTATCTGTAATTATCTCTACAATGTAAGAAAGAGGTGCAGTTTGTCCAATGGAGAAGCACTGGGTTTCAGCACAAGAAGATTGCCCAATTTGTTCCACGTCTTTGCTATGAGTGCTTTTTCAATTAAATTTGAAGAAATCCAAACTTCAATGTAATATAACAATATAACAATGTAATTTCTGTTGTGGCTCTTGTGCTTTGGAACTCACTCAGGAAGTCTGTTTAGCCCCTATTCCATAAAGCATTGTTCCACCATGCATTTAATCTTAATTATTTTGGGTCATGGTATGGTAGACTGGCTAGATGTGATTTGTTTGAATTCTGTTCTCATATCTTTATACCTTCCTTGGTTCTCATAGCCCAGAGACATGGGGAACATTACAAATACTGAGAAAGAAATGAAACGAAAGAGAAAGAAAGAAAGAAAGAAAGAAAGAAAGAAAGAAAGAAAGAAAGAAAGAAAGTAGGGGGAGGGAGGGAATAATATAAAGTAATCTCCATCTGATATGCATTTTTAGATGTAAAAGAGACTATCTATATACATTTTAATTTGATTTTGAATTTGATTTGATTTGAATTTGATTTGATTTTGAATTTGTGTCCTTCAAGGAACAAGTATATTGCTACAGTTGGATAACTGCTGTAAATAAAATGCAGTTTCTAGACTCTTAAGGCAGAAATTAGATGTCCAGTTCAGCCGTTCTGCTCTATTAAGCTGCCGCAATATCAGCCCCCTCTACCACAAAGATCCTGCAGGAGAAGGGCAGTGTGGACAACCGTGGGATCTGGCAGGTTGAGACCAGTGAACCATAAACACAAAGCTTTTGCTGTGTCCCTGCACAACAGATACAGTGCCCTTGCTGACCTTAATAGGGACACTTAGGAGACAGGTCAAGGTAGTTGTGATGATGATAACTCAAATAAGCAGGGGATTGTGGTCCGAGAGGAAGAACTAGTTTTGGACAGGGGAAAGTGTGAATCAGATATTACACATCAGTCATGCAAGAAGAGCAAGGCATCCAAAAAGAGAAGCCATCTTCTGATTGGTGATCCAATTATAAATTTAGGAAAGGACACAGAGGTTTCAAAAGAGGACAGGTGTCTTCCAGGTGCTACTGTGAGTAGGGATAAGAAGCGTATTTTTAAGATAGTCAAGAATGCCAGCAAGGACTGTGATGTGGATGCTATTGTACATGTTGGCACTAACGATCTGTCCCAAAAAGATGTACTCTCTGTGCAGAATGATTTCCAGAGCTTGGGGCAAGAACTTAGCAGGATAGGCTGTAGGCTTACTTTTTCAGAGGTTTTACCAGTGTATAAGGAACAAAATGGAAAAGGCCAGCATATAACAGAATTCAACATGTGGCTAAAGGAGTGGTGTAAAGGGGAAAGCTTTGGTTATATTAGTCACGATGTCTGCAGCTGGTCTAATGAAAAAGTGTACAAAAGAGATGGTTTGCATCCATCAAAAAAAGGGACTGAGTTACTTGGCAATAAATTCACAGATTTTCTAGAGAAATATTTAAACTAAACAACGGGGACAGTGAGTTAATTGATACAGAACATTCCTGTCCCCGGCAGTCTAAAAATTATAGGGATATCAGTGCATGTAACATACATGTGTGTGTGGACAAGAATATCAACCTAGCTGTCAAGCAAAATCAAGCTTTCAATAGTGAGTGCCACACCAAGTGCACTAATCAAATAGGTGGTAAGAAAATAGGAGAACTTAGGCACCACACAGGTTATGTAGAAAGTAAACACAGGGTCAATCAAAAAGGACTCAAATGTCTATACACTAATGCACAGAGTATGAGCAATAAACAGGGTAAATTAGAAATTCAGGTAAATGAGGGCAGATATGATATTATTGCCATTACAGGGGGTACCTGCTCAACAGTAATAACTATGAAAGGGATCTCAGAGTCCTAGTGGACAATCACTTAAATATGAGCCAGTAATATGCTGCAGTTGCCAAAAAAACCAACACAGTGCTAGGCTACTTTAACAGAGGGATAGAATCAAGATCATATGAAGTGTTAATACTACTTTACAATGCCTTGGTAAGGCCACCCTTGGACTACTGCATCCAGTTTTGGTCACCACAATATAAAAAAGATGTTGAGACTCTAGAAAGAGTGCAGAGAAGAGCAACAAAGATGATCAGGGGACTGGAAGCTAAAACATAAGGAACGGTTGCTGGAATTGGGTATGTCTAGTTTAATGAAGAGAAGGACGAGGGGGGACATGATAGCAGTGTTCCAATATATTAGGGATTGCCACAAAGAAGAGGGAGACAAGCTATTCTCCAAAGCACCTGAAGGCAGGACAAGAAGCAACGGATGGAAACTAATCAAGGAGAGAAGCAACCTAGAACTAAGGAGAAACTTCCTGACAGTTAAAACAATTAATCAGTCGAACAACCTGCCTCCAGAAGCTGTGAATGCTCCAACACTGGAAGTCTTTAAGAAGAGATTGAAAATGGTATAGGGCAAGGGTGTCAAACTGCCAGCCCACGGGCTGGATGCGTCATCCCAAAGCCGCACCCACCCCATTGCCGGCAATGGCAAAACTGTCCCGATACGTTGCACAACGTTACATGAGTTTGACATGTCTGGTATAGGGTTTCCTGCCTGAGCAGGGGGTTGGATTAAATGACCTCCAAGGTCCCTTCCAACTTTATTGTTGTTGTTGTTGTTGTTGTTGTTGTTATTATTATTATTATTATTATTATTATTGTTATTATTATTATTATTATTATTATTATTATTATTATTACTGAAGATTGATAGCAGGAAGTGATGAGGAGCAATACATCCCCAGCCATATAATGGATGAAGTCATAGGCTCCTACTTGTAGTTCTTCCTCTGTCTCTGAGAAGCAGACTGCCTGGTTGTCCTCAGTTGGGTTCAGGGAAGCAGTAGGAAACTGGAGGCTCCCTGCGAAGCTGGAATTTATCACTCCAGGCTCCAGGGGATGCTAGGTGAGCCAAAAAGGAAACTCCTCTTCCTATTTCTCCCAGCAGCTCCTGCTACTTTCTATTGTGCCTTCATTCCTCATCTTTGCCTACCAGTTTTATCTCATGTGTCCACCTTTCCCCAGCACAGCACTCTACCATCTCTGTCTCTCTGCTGCAGAGAAGACATTTGCACTAACAACAAATACTGTCTTCAACACTCTGGATCCTCAATGTGCCCTGTGGCAGCAGGAGCAACCTGGAGTCAGACTGCTTGAACACACCCAATAAAGTAGAGACCACTATCTCTCTATTGACACACTCCTTTTATTATTAGGAAGTTCTTAATGATCATTCAAAATCTGCCTTCTTGTACCAGAATCCATCATCTTGTATCCTGCCTTCTAGAATGGTTAGACGTAGATCTTAATGTTCTTCTGCATAAGATTTCTTCCTGTATCTGAAGAAGTTGATCAAACTCTTCTTTCGTTTTCTTTTCTCAAGGCAAGTACTGTATTCCAGTTCCTTCAATCTCTTTTCAGAAGATTAGTTTCTAGCTCCCGATCATCTTCCTTGCCTTTCTCTAAATCAGCTTCTCCAAATCATTTTTAAGGTTTGGTACAGAAATGGGCTTGTATTGGGATCTGACCAATACAGAATAAGATGAAACTATTACTTCCTATGATTTGGAAACCATATTTCTGTGCACCCCTGCAGCACATATTTTATTGCCTAGCCAGGTATTCCCCCTACAGACACCAATGTCTCTGCACTTCAGTTCTATTTCTAAGTTCCATTTGTCTCTGATAAACTTCATTTTCCTTTTTTCAGATTATTCCCCAAACTTATTGAGACCATTTTCAGTTTTTCTTCCATCTTCTAAGTTATTAGCTCTCCTACCCACTTTTGTATCATCTATCAATTTATAAATATTTGTTCCTTGTTGTCAGGGTCCAGCACCTCCTGTTGTGGCACTGTACTTGTTTCTTTATCCAGTATGATGAGGAACTGTGAATAAACATCTTTGAATATAATTTTCAAGCCAGCTACATATCCACTAATTGTCATGCCATTACCTATGACAGTTAACTGCTCTGCTAATCAGAGTAGATGTTAAGTATTCAGAAAGAGAAATGATTGTTTGTGAAGTCAGTAAACACTCTCTGACAATAATGACCATTGTAATTTGCTTTGAAGGTTGTATGACTTGTTCATTTTGCCCTGGGGATAAATTTGTTGGGGAAATTTGAGACAGCTATTTGAGACAGGGAAGCTAATAAAGACATAGATTTTTTTCCCAGATGGCTTAATTCCTAATAAAGAGAGAAAGATAAATTTAAAAGTTACTGTTTTTTTCTAGTTCAATTTCCAATTCCCAGTTCAGGGTTCATATCTATTTGAAGCGTAGATGGTATTTTTTTTTTATTGTAAGTTTTACTTAGAGATTTCTTGTCTGGCACATAACTGTTGATTCTTGACTGAGTTGAAGATTTAGGTAAACTCTGAGATTCTGGAGTTCTTTTGTTATTTTTTTTCTATCCTCCATTTGGTTTTCTTTTCTTTAGAGGTTGGATTAAATTCCAAGATTTTAGAATGTTATGATTACTTAATTACCTTTACAGAACAGTGAAGATAGTTCAAACTGATTAGCAAAAAATGAAATATTAATATAATAAATAAAAATAAAATAAAATAAAATAAAATAATAAAATAAAATAATAAATAAAATAAGATGAGGAAGTAGATTATTCTGTCAGCCTTCCAGCGCTATCTTCCAGATCCTGCTAACCAGAATGTCATTGTCATGGTTCCAACAGAGACAAATAAAGCAGACCTCCGAGGCTTGCAAATTCCTCAAAGAACACGTTTGTCAGTTACAAAGTATTGGCAAGGTCAAGAGTGAAACCAAATCTGGATACACAAGTAACAATTTTCCAATACAAAGTTAAATGACCCACCCATAAAACTATGCAAGCAACTACATTCCCCAATATGATTATTTGGCAGGCTTTTTATGCAATGCCCAGTCTCTAGTCTCGGGAGCAGCCGATGACCTTGGTTCCCATGGGACAGAAGATTATTTTGACTAATGAAGCACCTGGGCAACCCCCCTCCCTCCATTCTATGTGGCAACCTAGAATGAGAAGGAAAATGGCTGCAGCCATGCTCATTTCTAGAGTTGACAGTCATGAGATGCTTTGTTGATCATGAGATGCTATTTGATCCTCAAATAGATTAAGGAAGTTACCCAATCAAAAATGAACTTTTAGTCTGGAAAGACTTTTTTTTGACAAATCCATCCATGATTTAGTAATTAAATTATTTTGAAACAGATCACTAATAGATCTCTTTGTGGTCTACTCAAGTTCCATGGAGTCTACTTTTCCCTATTGTTGAATAAGGTCAATACTTGTTTTCTTCCAGACCTCTGGCACTTCATCAGCTTGCCAACATTTCTGAAATATAAAGATTCAGAAAGACCATCATCAAGTTCTCTCAAAATTCCAGGATAGAGCCCATTTAGGTCTGGAGATTGATATCCCTTCATATATTATCTTACGAATATTGTCATACATTGTATAAGTTGAGTCTTTATAAACTCTATTCCAGTCCTCCCTGTCCTACACTTTTTAATATTTAATATGTTTTGAGTTGAAGGCTGAATTTGCCCAGCCTTTAACAGCTCAGCAGAGACTGCATTTCAAAAATGAGGCAGAACCAGGTCAAGAAAGTAGAAGAAAACTCAAATTAAGCACAAGCGGAAGAAAACTCAAATTAAGTTTATATAGTTTGATGAAATTAAAATATAAGTGAATTAATGTAGTATGGGAACAACTTTATGACTAATTCTCAGGGGTCTTTTCCGGTCTTCAGGGTGACTGCATGAGATGACGAGGCCTTAAGCTTGGCATTCTGGTGTGGAATATCAGCTTGCACGTTTTATATGGAAAATCTCATAAAGTTTTTTTTAAAGTTTCTTATTTGAAATACCAACAGTAACATATCGGTAGTCCTTGAGTTACACCACAACTGAGCCCAAAATTTGTTGCCAAGCGAGACAGTTGTTAAGAGAATCACTGCAGTTGTTAAGTGAATCTGGCTTTCCATTGACTTTGTCAAAAGTCGCAAAAGGTAATCACATGACCTTGGGACACAGCATCCGTCATAAATATGAGTCAGTCGCCAAGTGCCCAAATTTTGATCATGTAACCATGCGGATGCTGCAACAGTCATAAGTGTGAAAAATGGTCATAAGTCACTTTTTTCAGTGCCATTGTAACTTCAAATAGTTATAACTGTCGTAAACAAACTGTTGTAACTCAAGGACTACCTATATTCTGTGTCGCAAGGCATGATGATGGGGGTTACTAGAACTATTTTCTTGCTCAACTATTTCTGTGTAGCTATGATCTAAAGGACAAATTTTCTAGTCTAAACTTCTATTATAGTGAAAGTCAGTTCAAGTCGCCTTCAAGCTGTGCTCACTTCTTAATGATGTGGTCATATGTAGTTTTCTTGGCCTTAGTACAGTAGCTGTATTCAGGATATTTTTTCAGTTCCCTATTCTGGCTTGTCTTCCATCCAAATACAAATCACAAATCTAGATCCAGTTCTGGTTAGCTTTTCTAAGATCGGGCAAGGTAAGCTAGGGACTACCACTTGTTGATAAATGACATTTTATAAAGTAAATATAATATGGGAAAATGAAAAAAAAAATCTGAGTCAATTTGAATAGGGAAGAGGAAGATTTGACATGGAGACCATTAAAAACTAATCTAATCGTAACTTATCATCATGTTTTCGGATCATATTGTTGTTTTTATTCGGTCTATTCTTGTAGTAGGAAATTTATCATCGGGATGGAGGAATGGAATTTGAAAGCATCGAATCGCATCTGATTCTCATCCTTACTGGTTGAAATAACTTACATTATAGACTTCAAAGAAGAGGTGAGAGGAGATTGATCATTTATATCCTTGTGTAAATAAGTACTAAAGTAATCTTTAAAAATTATTTTAGAGCAACAAGTAAATGCAAGTATGTTTTTTTAAATTAAAAATATCAAAAGAATATCCCCAAATTCCTAGGAATATAAGTTTTATTAAAGTGTTTATTAATAGTGGTGGGGGGGAAGGGTTGTTAGAAAAAAACATTTTTAAGTTTCACTCTTTGCATATCCTGGAAAAATATCAGCACCTAAGATCAATAGCTGTTAACATTTATATAGAATAAACTATAATCAATAAGGGTGATTGGTGCAATCATTTTCTAGCAAAAACTCATTTTCTAGCAAGAACACAGCACATGTGCCTTGAGACAGGCCCAGTATGTTGATGTTATTGAAGGCTTTGATTTATAACAGGAAGAAGGAGTATTATGTATGTTTGTCACATTGAGTTACAAACATACATAATACTCCTTCTTCCTGTTATAAACCAAAGTAAAGTAATAAAGGGAAGGGGAAAAAAAACTAACAACAAACAACCTGATCCTGGGAAAGAATTTGCATACAGGCTGCCACAATTTCCTCTTTGGGTTATCTATATTCCTACCTGGTCAATGATCCAAATTTGCTTTACAGCAGAGAAACATAAACCTAGTTACTTATTATTTATTAAATTTATATGCCACCCTTCTCACTATCAATGACTCATGATAATATTGTCTGTTGGGCAACCATGCTACAGGAACCATGCTGAAACAAACTCAACGTATTGTAGAAATTCTGCTCCAAAATCTGCTTGGGAGACTGCTGAAAAGCTAAACAAACAAGGTCCTATTTCAATCTGATAAACTGTATTGGGATGAAAAGAAGAAAAGGATTCTTCTGAAAAGTGGGTACTTGATTTATTTGCTTCAAAAGCACTCCAAATCAGGACTTGTTCATTTATGAGACTGAATTTAAAAACCTCAAAAAAAATTGTAATAGCATTACCAAAGACCATGGGGTACCCACAGTCAATACAAATGAGATTAGAGCACTTAATAATTATCTTCAGGCTTCCTGAGAATGATGGCTAATCATGCCATTTCTAATAGGGTTCATGACTTGATAACATCAGCATCTTATGGGATTTGCCTATTTTGTGATGCCATTAATCAAAACGATTGTTTGCTGCCCTTGTATAAATGTATACGCTACCTGTGTTGTAGATTACTATAGCATCCATAATGATATATATGTTCTCCCCCCCCCCCTATTCTGGGGCTTGGCCCTTCATCTTCTCTTCACTTCCACCAAGCAGCAGTGCATCTTAAAATGGACTGGACAATTCCACAGATCATGCTGCAGACGTAGGATGAAACTCCACAATCCTATATTTTCTTAACAACTTGTGATTTTAAAAAAAAAAACTAAATGGAATCCCAAATGACTTTAAGCAAAATTCAGCCCACTTTAGTATTTTCCAGTCACATAATTTATCTACCCAACCTTCTGCTTGAGGGGCTGCTGTGAAATTCAACCCAGACAATTAGAATTCCCATGAAGTAATGTTGTCTAGGAATCTGACTCAACATAGTTACATTTTTCATGAGTATGATAAATCTATATGTTCAACCATCTGCCAGTTCAGTATGTAGTTGGCAAAGATATCATCTGTACATACAAGAGCATTGAGGAAACATGGCCAATGAGGTGAGCCCTCTCCATTAACAACACTCTTGATTGAGGGCTGATGGTAATTTCAAATTGAAGCATTATGATCGTAGTCTCAATGGTGCTTTTAATTATGGTTCTGTATTTTCTTTCTCTTTATTATTGCTGGAGACTTTGGACATCTTTTTGAGCAGGGAGCAAAAGGAGGAAAAGCAGTGAAGAGGTTATAAGAATGCATTTTAAGAAGGCCTATATCTTATGCAGTAGATGGCTGCTTGAAAATGCTCAGCTTGAATTCTTGCGAGGTGCTTCAGTCCCAGAAATGCAGATTCCTTTTCTTCTGAAATCTGAGTCCCAAGTGTCTCTTTGTTTAAGTGATCCAAGAGTTTTTGCTAAACTACCTTAGCAGAACTTGATGGATGGATGGATAAATTCAGTGCCATTAAATCATTGTCTGGTCTCAGAAACCACACGGATAGATTCTGTCCAAGATCATCAGTCTTTGGCTGTTTAGACCTCTTTGAGGTGCATTCATTGTTGTGATCAAGCCCATTGTTGTAATCAAGCCCGTCCACCATCCAGTTTGTCTGCCTATTTAAAATAACTAAAATGTAGGAACTGCTTATAGCTTTTAGTCTTTTTTTTCCCAGAAGGTTGCACTCCATAGCTAACTCATGCTTTGTCCTTTCTGAGTTCTTTCCCATCATGTATGATGTTCTCTCTCTTTTCTCTCTCCAGTTCATTGATTAGGACATTTCACTACCTAGTGGACATTTGTGTTCTTTTTCCTCCCTCAGTTTTCGGTGTTTTAGATGGATGTCTTCTCTGTTCAGCATACTGTCACGATTCCCATTTGAATGCTAGTAAAAGGTCACAGAGAAATGCTCACTCATAATCTAGCAAGTGATAGAACATAGCTATTAAATCTGACCATCCAATCACTTTCAGTCTCCCTCTAATTGAGCAAAGGGAGTAACTGATTTATAGTGGTTTTGAAATGCCACATTATATATTGGGGGGGGGGGGGAGGTAATGTTTTTGCAAGATATTCCTGTGATGTCAGCAATCCAACTGCAAATCTGGCTTTCTGACATTTTATTATCTACTCATAAAAAAAATTCTTCATGCTGCAAATAAGACTTTGCAACTAAGTTCTTGATTTATATAATTTCTTTTTCAAAATAAAATAACATTGAGATGAAGGTAGTTTTCAGACAAATCAGACTCTTGTACATATTAAATGAATCCCTCGTGAATTCAGTAGGTACAGAAAATCTTATGAGAGAGAGAGAGAGAGAGAGAGAGAGAGAGAGAGAGAGAGAGAGAGAGAGAGAGAGAGAGAGAAGGAGAATATTTGAAGGTCAGGGTTGATATGAAAGGTCCTTGGTGCTATGTTACCTAGTTTGGGTAATGAAACATCTGCAAGAAAACAAGCATGCTCAAAGAGCACCAAGGACCCCTTAGATCAGGGGTGTCAAACTGCCGGTTCATGGGCCGGACGCGACAGCGGGAAACTGCGCCCACCCCATTGCCGGCAATGGGGAAAAAGCTCCGATATGTTGTGCGACGTCACATGACGTTGCGAGTTTGACATGTCTGCCTTAGATAGATAGATAGATAGATAGATAGATAGATAGATAGATAGATAGATAGATAGATAGATAGATAGATAGATAGATAGATAGATAGATAGATAGATAGATAGATAGATAGATAGATAGATGATTGAGGGTGGAGGAATGAACAGACAGACAAACAGACAGATTATGGTGATGTAGTAACTGTAAATCACAATTGATTATGGGTGCTGAACTAAAAGGGGAGGCCTTATTGAAGGAGAACAAGGAAGAGGAAGACTGGGATACTGTGTACTTCAGACAAGGCCTGATTATTACTGTCAACCTGCAAAGTACAGCAGCATAAGCTTTGGAACTATGAGATATGCAAGGTTTCCCAAACCCTCCAACTCCAGACATGAAGATCTTTTACTAATGAGAAACATGCTAATTATACTTTTCAGGCTTCCAGGTGCTAACTTGATACAACCATGCTTGCTTGTAACAGCATCAAGTAAGACTGAAAATAATGAATCCAGGCATTACTGTGATAGGAGTGGAAATTCTCCATGTTGTAGAAAGGTGGCAGTATAAAACACATCCAAGTTTTAGGCAGTATAATTATCCTTTACATTCTTAGTGCCCCATCCCAGGAAATAGG
>NW_015387083.1:368091-376638 GCF_001527695.2 Protobothrops mucrosquamatus
AGGCTTCCAGGTGCTAACTTGATACAACCATGCTTGCTTGTAACAGCATCAAGTAAGACTGAAAATAATGAATCCAGGCATTACTGTGATAGGAGTGGAAATTCTCCATGTTGTAGAAAGGTGGCAGTATAAAACACATCCAAGTTTTAGGCAGTATAATTATCCTTTACATTCTTAGTGCCCCATCCCAGGAAATAGGACATTCCAAATAGCATGAATGATTGTAACTTACGGTATATCTTCCATAAATTTACTTTGCCTCGGTTCCCAGACCTCTGTAAGTGCAGACTAGCAGATTAAAAGCCTCCCATTTATAGTCACACTTGATATCTTTGTGACTTTCAGGAAAAGTCTTCTCAGACTGACAAATTTATTTTGCTTTAACATCCAAGTAGATGGTTCCTGAATTAAGACTCCATACATTTACTTTAGGGCATGCAGCAGCATTGATTTTTTTAGCCCATATACATAAACCTATATAATACATAGTAATAGATCTTAACTGCAAGCTACCTTGGTACAAATCAGATTGATGACTGATCGTGAAAGCTAACTCTGAGCAGCCGTGCAAGAATGCTAATGGTTCAACAGATTAGCATTTCTATGAAGATGGCATCTCATGTCACAAGTCAGGACATGAATTCCAAATATGAATGGTCCTGGCTATATGCAGAATCACATTTGGGAAATCCAGGTCCTACTTTTTCCTTTTGGTTGTTCAGAGTTTTCAAAGCTGTGCACTTTTTTCTGTTGTAATGACTGCATTTGCAAATTTGGTTGTTTTGTAGTTGCTGCTGCTGCTGCTGTTGTTTTTAATTATGGGAGGAAAGCATTGAAAAGCAGATACTGAAAAGTACTGAAAATACTTAAAGGGAAGTCACTGTGACAATGACAAACCCTTCTTTTGATTCCTTGGACAAGGATTACTTATGCCTGGGAGACATGAAGGTTAATATTAAAGGTGATAATGCCATGTTTGCTTCTCTTATTATCTTTCACTCAAAGCAGCTAAAACAATATTACAACATAAAATCAATACACAATTACTGAAACACATTTTCAACAAGCCAAATGCAGCACATAGAGCTCATCAGTGGTGGGATTCAGCCAGTTTGCACCAGTTCAGCAGAACCGGTAGCTAATTTTTTGTTGCCGAGGCCTAGAATGGACTTCCGGAAGCGGCATCCATACAGAGAACCGGTTGTTCACATATTTGAATCCCACCATTGGGGCTCATCTCAAAACTATCAGTGAGATTAAGGAACAGTGGGACCTAACCATTGTTTTATATAAAACATTGCTAAATTAGATTTGATGACCTAACATTTAATAATCATCACATTACCAACACGTGGTGAGTACCATCATTGAAAAAAGCCTTCTCACAACTTACAACTGTGTCTCAGAAGGTACCAACATACACAAGAATGATGCAACAACTGATTCTAATCTGGTGAGCATAAGTGGATCCTGAAACTAAATAGAATGATCATTTGTTAGTTAATTAAATAATGTTTCTCTTAGGTAGGAGAAGAGGGATGCAAGCTCAACAGGCAGTTGCCTTCATGCAATTCCAGTGCTGCATAAATATCATGTCTGCAGATAGGAAAGCATTTATCTATATAGTTCAGCTATACTGGAAATGGTCAGCTAATTTCTCTCTAGAATTCTCAACAACAGTGTTTTGACATGCCTTCCAGAACAGGGCTTTCCTGGATCTTGCTGATATCTTGAGGATAATCATTGGAAGAAGAGAATGTGTATGTAATATCCATAAGTATGCAGATTGAGTTTAATAGAAGAGAATATACAGTACATAGCTCAGGGTTGAACTGTTGAGTTCTTGGTGCTCTCTGAGGTTGGTTGTTTGCTTGCAGATATTTCATTACCCACTTAAGTAAGATCATCAGTGCAAGTGAGTATGGGGTTTGCTCCCTGTCTATATACTGCAACTTGTGCTGCCTGTTTTGGGCAGGGGGTGTGGTGTTTGCCTACTGCTTTCTTGATTAGGGTATTGTTTTCTGCTTGATTGTTTGATTGGTGCTAATCCCTGCATAGCCAGGTGATGGCTACTGGAGGTGATGTGTTCTGGTCTTTTTGTTTCCTTATGTAAACAGGGAGCAAACTCAGATGTCACCTCAGATATTTGATCTATAAAGCCGTGAAGAGCATTGTCCACTTTTCCAACTGGCCTTTGATCAGCATAATTAGGAGACAACCAGAAAATAGATAACTATTAATGATAGGAAGCAACAAACGCTGCCCTTTGCCAAGGCAGGTGATGATTTAATTAAGTGTCAGTTAGGTATAGCGGGAACTGTAATGACAGATAGAGGTAGCGACTTTCCATGACTAATAACTTCTGGAAATTGGTAGTGTAATTAAAAATAATCACTCTATTTGGTTTTCAGGATCTGCTTATAATCACCAGATTAGATTTAGTTGTTGCACCATTCTGTATTAGAAGGGTATGAGTACAGAAGGAAAGTTGGTAGGTTTTATATGCATATGCATGAGAGAAAAATGTTTGTGTGTGAATGGCACTCATTTGTACACTACTTCTACCATTCCATTTGGTAGTTTCAAAGCCAAAAGATTGCCCATCCTTACAAGAGAAATGTCTGGGTTTTGGTGGTAGCTATTCACCTCCAATCAAGTCTGGTCCAGAATCTAAAAATGATCCAAAGCTAGAACTTTTATGTTTTCTTGCTTCTAAATTATTTAATGTACCTTTGAGTGGTCCAGAAGAACACATTGGTCCCAGCCCAAGAACGACATAGACAGTCCAGCTAGTTCTTTATTTGATTACATCCAATAAACAGAATCTTGCCAGACTAATTTGTTACTACTTTCACTCTAACAGATGAGATTCTGGGAGATTTTAGGGAGTGGCTATCCTAAGTCTCTTCCACTGACTCCTATCCAGCTCTGGACTGTATTGTTTCTTGTCTTGCCCCCTCCTCGGAATATGCGCCCTCCTTCCTGGGAAACGGTGGCTTTGCTATAGTCCATCACACTAGCTCCTCCTCCATAGGCATCATCCCTTGCAAACATTCCATTACCTTCTTCTTCCTTCTTCTTGGCTCTCAAGTACTGTAAATCTTTCTGCAAGCTGAGAGACTGAGAGAACCTCTACTGGCATTCTGCTACTGTCATCATGTTCCATTCTGGCATAATGGACTTCCTTTCCTAATGCAATCCCTATGACAATTTCTAATCAGAGCAAAGAATTATGCCTATTGATAATATCAACAGATATATTAATAGTCAGGAAACTTGCTTAAGCATGGAGAAAATTAGTAACATTAAGAATGAATTAATCAACAGACAGATCAGATAGGTATATCACTGGATCCATTTATCTGCTGATCTCTTTGATCTGAAAGCCCATAATTCATGTCCTCCTGACTTATTCCCAGGACAACTGGCATTGGCACTCCATGGCTATTTGCTTAAGGGAAGATGACAAGTGAATAAAAAAATAGTGATGGGGAAACAGTGATTCAGGAATTCACCATTTGCCAAAGAAGAATTATCCATTAACAGCTATGGAGGTTTGTAGAAAAGCTCAGTATTCAGAAGAGATCTTTCAGTCATCCTTGAACTTTACATGCATCAGTAGCTATTTGTGTTTATGATCGCAGCAGGACTTTGGTCTTTCCCCACTTTCCTCTGATGATGGCAGAAGCATACTTTGGCAGCATCTTTTTTCTGTTGTATCTCCTGGTTGTTACTTTCATCTCATGCCCATTCTATGAGCGAGACAGGCTTAAGTTGTTTGGGGACCTCTATTGGCATTAAAGAATTATCATCCCATTTATTCTGACAACACCCAAAGGGAGTGTCAGACCCTCAATGTATTTCTTTCTTATGCTTTCATTTTTCGGGTTCTGCCATTCTATTGGGAGGGGGGAAGTTTGTGCTTGGAAAGGGGGGGGAGATGACCTGTGGGTCCTCTGCAATGTATTTCCTTTGCTTTGTTCTATCCTTTTTGAAGTATCTTACTTGGGATGTGAAAGGAATGTGCCTCCGGCCATCTGCCTTATCTCCAGTCGGATGGGAAGAAGCCGTGGAGCAACCTGACAGCCTTGAGAATGGCGCCTTATCGATTCTTTCCCACAACAACTTAACACTTATGGATTGGTTCAATTCCAACCAGCCAGTTGGACAGTTGGGATGGTGTTTGAAAGGGTTCTTTTAATGTAACGTTTTGCATGGGAAATCCTCAGATCTTGCCTTACTCTCTTGCTATCAATACTTTCCAATAAAAGTTCCTATTGAGACAATGCAAGTTTCAAGAGTTCTGCTTTCTTGGGAGGATTAATTGAGGCAGGTCCTTACAGGGAGTCTCAAGACTCAAATGATTGCAGTGACTTGAAACAGGCAACAGAGGTAGAGCAGGGGTCAAATAAAGGGCACAGCAAATTTTAGGCTGATATAGAACAGATAGAAAATATAGTTTGTCTTTATGCTGATACAGAAGAGATAGAAAATACACTTTGGTCTAGTGGTTAAGGAACCATGCTAGAAAGTGGGGGGGATCATGAGTTCTAGTCCTACCTTAGGCATGAAAGCCAGCTGGGTGACTTTGGGCCAGTCAGTCTCAGAGGGTTGTTGTTGTGGGGAAAAGAGAAGAAGGAAGGAATATTAGATATGTTCACTGCCTTGGGTTTTTTTAAAAAATAAAGAATAATAAAGGCAGGATATAAATAAAATAATAAATAAAGTAAATTCAGCAATGGAGCAAGATTCATTGTAATAAATGGCAGCAATTACCAACTGCATGTTCACACTTCCCTCAGGCTTAGAATTCTGCCTGAATCCTCAAACTATTCTGCCTGAGGATCATCAAGTGATCTATTCTCTGAGGAAGAAAGTGAATAAAATTTTCAGCTCTCTGGCCTGCATGAAGCACTTCGGTTCCACCAATTATATCCATGTAGCAAATTTGCAATTTATATAAATCACTTTGCTGTGTGGTAGATAAAGTAATTCTGGGGGAAGAGAGACAAGGATTTGTCCCAAAAAAATGCCTAAATCTATGTCTATTGGAAGATATTTCTTAATGGATAGTTGTTCTCAACCAGTATTGTTAGTTCAATGGTTTGAGTTGAGGAGACATATCACGGTGTGCTGGAATAGCTGAATGGAAAATAAGAGTCAACATTGCTCGTTGCCACTTCTGTTGTTTCCCAGTACTACACAATATTAAATCATTGTAATAAAATAAAATATGACCAAAGTGCTAATTGTTTTTATATCCTGTAATTATGTTTTAGGCCGATTCGGTATCTTCTTAAAGCAGAGTTTATAGCAGTGTAAGCAGCAGTTTAAATAGTCTAGAATGAAATATGCAAATTTATTTACAGTTACAGTCTCAGTAATTAAATGATAACACACACCATTAATGGCTTTGATATGAAATAGGAGCTTGTTTTTTCCCTTTAGACTTCCAGTTGTATTTTAAAGATCACCTATTTCTCAATAACCACTCTACAACCATCTATGATTCTGCCCTCCTTGGATAGTTTTCCCCAACGGCATAACACAGCCCCTCAAAACTGGGCAGTCAATAACCAGAAACAAATTAGTTGGGGGAGGAGGATGCTACAGCTAGTCCTTGAGTTACAACTATTCATTTCACGATCATTTGAAGTTATGATGGTGCTGAAAAAAATGACTTATGACTGTCCTTGCCCTTATGACCATTGCAGGGTCTCTGCAGTTACAGGAACAAAATTCAGGGACTTGGCAATTGATGTGTATTTATGAAGTTTGCAAGACACAATTACCATCTGCTACCTTCCCAGGGGCCTTCTGACAAGTAAAGTCCATGGGGAAAGCTAGATTTTCTTAACAATAACAACAAATAAAGGTCTTAAAATTGGATGTGTCTCACTTCATGACCACATTAATAGAAGTTTTGGTCCCAATTGTCATAAGTCAAAGACTATCTGTAATGTATATTCATATATTTATGTGAACATTTGAAAGAGGCAGTCATCCATTTCTGTTCCTAAAGAATTTGTGGGGGAAGAAAAGCTTCTCAAAAGGTTTAGTTTTTAATGCATTCAGCAAACAAAAATATCCACGCAGGGATACAAATACACACAGTCACACATGAAAAATTAGATTGCCCCAACAATGAACATAATTGTAAATTAGCTTGAGTTTCCCCCCCTTTTTAGGATATTGCAAACACATTTTCCTTTACACTATCTTTGCTCCTGACTTTGTTTAAGCAAATTAGTGAGCCTAACCATATGGGGACACACTCCAAACAACTGTTATTAATCTTTTATCCCTTCTCATTTGTTAGTATACATGTTCCAATCATGCATATGGCTCTCCCCAAACATATTCAAATAAGAATATAATAGAATGAAAAGAAAATTCACATCAGAGTTATCTGGAACAGGTCCAAAATTGGAATCAAATAAGTCTATCAGAACCTAATCTGGAACCTCACAACGCTGACGCCATCAGCTTTAAGTACTGGCCAGGAGTGCCAAATGCCCTCTAGGTACAACATCATTACCGTTCTTTCAAAACTCACAAATTGTCATCACCAGTCTCAAGGAATGCAGAGCCACCACCACTCAAAGAAAACATTTTTCAATATCCATAGCATCCCCAGAAGTGTCTTGCAGAATAAGCAAGTTTTAGATATAAAAGAATGTGAATGTAGATGGATGCCTCTGCTACAGGAATGGACCATGACTGGTGCTCCAGATGTCATTAAACCCATCCTGTCAGTCCAAATTCATATGGCCAATAGTGGTGGTTGATGGGATCACAGTCTAAGAATATTTGGAACTGTATATCCTTGCCTTGCAATATTCTTGCAAAATATTATGGACTGGCAGCACTGTAAGAGTCTGTCCATGCCCATTTAAAATGTTAGCGTTTCCTCTGTTTGACATTGGTAGTCACATTCATTGACTTTAAAATGTTAATAGGAATGAACACACACAGGATTTGCAAATCCCAGCAGAATTTACTGTATATCACACTGAGCGCTAAGGCCATCAGAGAACTTGGAATGAAATTATACAAGCAGCCAGAAAGAAGTTAGCTAAGAGGTAAGTCAAATGGTAATTTGTTCTTTCCAATGGGAATATTTAAATGTACAAATTTAACCAAATGACATTGTATTGGAATCCCATTGGCTATTCAATAGAGCATTGACTGGACTCTATCAATTTCCCTCTCCCTTTTTGATGATAAAAGAAAATCATTAGGACATTGTTCACAATGAAAATGGAAGGACTTTGCATAGTGCTCAGTTCTGATGACCTATGGGAGCTGGGTATGTCTGAATGAATGTAGTTACTATATTCTGTGGGGCTATATCTGTATTTTTATTTCTGTTTCTCTTTCTCTCTCTCTCTCTCTCCCCCTCCCTCCCTCATAATTTCAACTTTTTATTCCAGAAAATCATCATCTTCAATTATAGTATAATTTAACAAAGAAAACAAATAAAAATATAAAAGTTGCAGTTATAACAAAGAAAAACAGAATGTCTTTTAAAGGATATTCAAATCCTTGTGACTAAGTGTGGGTTTCTGAAGTCAGAGTTTTCAAGTGGAAAGTTCTCTGCTAAACTGGGCAGTTGCAACTAAAAAAACAAGCAAAAAGGTAATGGTTGCTCAGACCCAGGAATGGAATTGTATACCACTTTGCATAAACATTGACACAGGAAGCTCCTTCCTATGCCCTTTAAAGCTGATCCTATTCTACAGTATACCAGTGGCATTTAAAGGCATATCTGCTGTTACTGTTTAAGTGTTGCTGCCCAGCTCTGCTGGGATTTGCAAATCCTTTATCTGTTCATTCCCATTAGCATTTTAAAGTCAATGAATCTGGCAGTTTCCTAACAATGTCAAACAGAGGAAATGCTAACATTTAAAATGTCTGTTGGCTTGAGTCTAAGCCAGTTTAGATCTTAATCTTGCAAGACATTCAGTGTAGAGAACAGACTACCAAATCCTCTTGCTGAACAATTCTCCTGCTCCTATACCCTTGTCAGAGGGTGGGTATGCATAGGAATGAAAATGATTAGGGAGCTGGAGGCTAAACCTTACAGTGAACAGTTGAGAAGGTCTAGGGGTGGCATAACAGCAGTCTTCCAATATTTGAGTGGCTGTCACAGAGAGGAGAGTGTCAACCTACTCTCCAAAGCATCTGAGGGCAAGACAAGAAGTAACGGATGGAAGCTTAGCAAAGAGAGATCCTACCTAGAATTATGGAGAAGTTTCTTGTCAATGTGAACAATTAATCAGTGGAATGGCTTCCCTCCAGAAGTTGTGGGTGCTCCATCACTGGAGGCTTTTAAGAAGGGATTGGACAGCCATTTGTCCAGAATGGTATGGGGTCTCCTACTTGAGCAGGGGATTGGACTAGAAGACCTCCAAGGTCCCTTCCAACTGTTATTCTGTATTTTATTTGGGGGAGGGGGGAGAGGGGAGAGGAATAGAGAGAAAAGAGAGAGAGAGAGAGAGAGAGAGAGAGAGAGAGAGAGAGAGAGAGAGAGAGAGAGAGAGAGAG
>NW_015387083.1:377243-379293 GCF_001527695.2 Protobothrops mucrosquamatus
CCCCCTTTTCTTTGTCTGTCAATATCATTTTTTCTTTTTTCCCCTTTGTGATTCTTTGTATTTCCTTTTCAAATAATAAAAAAATAAAACAAATAATGTGTATGATTGACTTGATGATTTAAAAATATTTTCCTAGTGTGAGTAGAATAATGGAAGGCTAAAAAAACCTTCGTCTTTTCATATAATTTTTTTTTCATTATATCACCCTGTTATAAATATTTACACATTTCTTTCACATGCAGTCTTCTACTCCCCACATCTATGGGTGTGGCAGTTTAAAATCCATCTTCATTTTATATGAGATTATTTATGTACCCTGGGCATCACAGACTGCTCAATAAATCTGATAACTTGATATGGTGTGCTGAAATGATGAGATATGGGAGAGAAACCAAAGATGGAATTGTGAATGAGAAAGATTCCAGAATGATGGAATGTCTTTTATGCTTTGATGCAGAAATAAATCCACAATCTCTTTTGCATCCGGCCTCTTGCACTAGGAGGGATTAATGTTGTTTATAGTGATTGGATGATATACACAATAGCTGCAGGTCTGAATATAATGATTTCTATTGACATATATGCTGAACTTAGACTTCAGCATAGCACACTTTTCAAAGAGACCCTAAGATATAGAAAGCTCCTTTACACTAGATCAACCCACAGCTTTCTTGGCTTTGGGAACATAACTTCCAGACTCTTCTGCCACCATACAAACGTTTTGCATTGGATTATAGCTTGATATGAATAGACATAGCTATTTTTACTCAGATTATTTAGCTATTTAACTTGGTTGAATTATCTGGGTTAATAGAATTGTTACCTTCTCATATTTGTAATAGTAATTTTATAGCTAGATATGTTGACATCCTGTAAAAATGCAATTAGGCTGAAAAATTAATTCAGGAAGCTCCCTTATCCTCTTAAGACTATTTGTCCTTTTAGTCTAATTTGTTTTTCCAGTTTGGAAGGTCTTTGTATGCTCTTGATTATCATTACCATAATGTACTCTCACAGTTCTTTGTGAATGGCCATGCTATTTGGGGCTGATGGAACTTGAAAACCAATCTGGATACTCTAGCGTGGCATTTCTCTTATACTGTGATTGGTTTGGTTATTGTGTAGGATACATCTGCCTACATCAGGTCTTTGGGAGGGACTTGATAAGTGGACAAAAATGCCAGATCTAAACCAAACCTATGGCTGACTGTGTGACCAACATAATAACATTAGAAGCTTTGTGCAAAGTTTAATGACATGATGGAAGACACAGTTGCTGATCAATAGTGATAGACTGGGAGTGGTTGACATCAAGAAAGGAATCTTTCAAGGAGACTCACTATCACCAGTACTGTTTGTCATCGTATTGATTCTTCTGTCAACAATACTGAACAAGTCAGGCCATGGCTATCAAACATCAAAAACATCTGCCAGACTATCCCACCTCTTTTACCGGAACAAACTGAAGCTATATGGAAAAACACCATCTGAACCAGAATCACTGCTCAACACTGTTTGTATACACAGCCAATGGAGTTTGGATTGGACAGTTGTGCCACCCTTACCATCAACAGGACAAAAAATAATGAAAACCAAAGAAATCAAAAAGCCTTGTGGCAATTACATCAAGAGTCTGGATGAAGACAATCACTGCAGATACCTGGGCATCCTTTGGGCTGATAACATCAAGCACACACTGAAGTCAAGAAGATTAGTAGTGAATACATCCACTAAGAATGAAGATCTTAAAGTCCAAACTCAGTGGAAGAACTATAGTCAAAAATCCTATATGTCTATTTCCACTTAGATCAAAATAACTTATTGAGCAGGACCTCAAACAACCTAAGTCTAGAGAGGAAATTTGGAACATATGATCACAAAAATTAAACCTCAGTATCTCTCAGTTAAATCATGACTTTAAAAAAAATTACATTCAAACTAAAAAGTAATACACATAAAATGAAATAAAACTGTACTGCAAATCAATGTGACAGTTAAAAGAGAGCATACAGCTTGTGCATTTCTTTGACTATAGTCTTTGTAAAAAGTT
>NW_015387083.1:379615-399971 GCF_001527695.2 Protobothrops mucrosquamatus
CTTGGTGAATCTATTGGCCAAGTCTCTCTACATCTTCTGATCTTGCACTGCTTCTTAGAGTTTTTCTATGCTCTAGCATGTGTCAGGTTTGATGGTTCCAGTCACTGGTTAACATGATACTAAATTATATCCCTAAAATCCTGAATCTGACTGTCTTTGGGGAAGAGGTTTGTGGTTGCAAAAAGTTATAGTGAAAAAATTGGAAAAGTGTTATTAGTCCAGATGTTAACAATTGTTTTTGGGAAATGTGTAATTTATTCATTTTGGAAAAGGCATTGTTTTCAACCAATCAATAAATGAAGCAATATGTTCTTTGTATAGTATAATATCAAAGAATTATAATTCTTTGATAATATTAGATAATTTATTTTTATCTTTTTGCATTTGATATATATAGATATCTTTTGTAAATTGCAGTTTTGTTTAACATATGTAAGATTTATTTGTCTGAAACATTTATATAGCCGTCCATTTTTCAATCAACTCTAGGCAACATCCAATCAATTAAAAGACATGTAAAATCTTTTTAAAAACTATAAAACTCAACCAGTTGGAATGTAAGACATGAAAAAGAACAAACATGGTGCGACAAGATGCTATAATAACTTAAGTTCTGTTAGGGTCTTTAAAATATGTTTTTTTCTTGTGTTTTTTTGGTTTGGTTTGTTTTAGTTTAAATGTCAAAGATTCCCCTGAAATCTGTGTAGCTCCCACCCTGGATAGAAGGGTAAAGCTTTGTGGGATGTGTTGTGGGTGTTGTTGTTTTGTCCTTTTTTTGTCCTTTATTTATCTGGTTTCTGATTACTAGTTTTATATTTATTGCTATTATATTGAGAACGAGTCAGAATCTGCTGGAGTCAGGGCAGCATCTAAATTGATGAAATTAAATTAAATTGCTTGCTGTTCTTCATTAATTGTTTCTATCTTGCATGATTCTTTTCTATTGTTATCTTTTATATTCTAGTATTTTGTTTATTTTTGTAATCTGTATATATCTATATTTGTATATATCTATATACTTTTTTAAAAAATGTCTGAAATTAATGTAATACATTTGACTCCCTAAGTCAGTGATGGCGAACCTTTTAGAGACTGAGTGCCCAAACTGCAACCCCAAACCCACTTATGCATCGTCGAGTGCCGGGTGGGTGTGGCCCATTGGCTGGGTGTGGCCAATTGGGTGGGCATGGCCAATTTGGTGGGTGTGGCTGCAGTGGTAACGGCAGACTGGGTGGAACTAAAAAGTTCAATCAACCAATTCCAACTTTGCAAGATCTTTTTTTCCCCGTGAGAAGTTGAAATTGACTGATTGAACCTTTTTTTTTTTTTTGCACACGGCGGCAGAGGCCTAAAGTGAAAAGGTTTTATAAAACCCAGCTGAAGGCCTAGGACTGGGGTGACGGCGCGCGTGCCCAAAGAGATGGCTCTGAGTGCCACCTCTGGCACCCGTGCCATAGGTTCGCCACCACTGCCCTAAGTCATCCATAAATAAATAAACAAACAAACAAATAAATAAATAAACAAATAAATAAATGCATCCTTTCTCCAGGGGTGTCTGCAGAGTATTGTCAAAAAAGTCAAGATGGTGGCTGAATTTCCTGAAGGACAGTTCCAGTGAAAGTGTACAAACTCCACTTTCTAATCAGAATATCTTGCTAAACACAGTGAGACTTATTTCTGGACCATCCTGTATTAGAGCAAGCAGCCAGGAGTAGCTAAACATCTGTTTTAAGAATTTCATCCTTAGCAACAAAGAGAAGTACCACTGATATTTGTTTTTTGAAGTCTATCCAGGTTCTTTAGTGCTATTAATCATATTATTTTGATTAATGGAGCTGAACCAGCTAGTCTGGGTTAATGAGTTATTAATGAGACTACACTAGGGACTTGGAAGATTGTAGCCATCAAGTGAGAGTTTTTCTCTTTTTTGCCCAATAGCTTTTCCACTTATCTCTATCTCAAATGTTTTATTTTTGCTTTCTTTTCAGACCCATCTTGTCAGCGATGTACAATTATAAAACAGGCATGGCATCAATTATAAACAGAATGGAATCATATTTTACTTCTGATACTGTACTTTCTTGAAGGGGCCAGTGATGGAAATCAATGATTGTTTTTATTGCCATTCCTCAATCCCCTGCTTTAAAGTAATTCATGGTGAGGCTGAAGCCATTCATTTTACTAAGCTGTTATTAGAGGCCCGATATTATTCTGCTCCATTGATCCTGAGGTGATGGAATAGCAACTTATTAATTTGGGGTCGTATGTTTTAATTTTCAATTTTCCTTAGAAGGCTGAATCCTTGTGTGTGTTTCTGTTTTTGCTCAATTAAGTGTTATGTCTGCTATTTTTTCCTTATTTGTATTTTAAACACATATTAGGTATTTTGGAAAATAAGCAGCATTTCAGAAGATAACAGATTCTTAATTTTTCATTAAACTAGACATACCCAATTCCTGCAACCATTCTTCGTATGTTTTAGCCTCCAATCCCCTAATCACCTTTGTTGCTTTGACATACAAACATGCATACATACATACATACATACAGGTTCACATAGGAGATTATCACCTTGATATAGATGGAAGACTTACTTGACTCAATGATACTGAGAGTGATGCCTGCATATAAGAAAGCTTCTGGTAGGGTCATCCTTACTGATAAAATCAAAAAGAGAGTGGCAAGGCTAAGGGTAACCCATAATATAGTGAGGATTCTACAGGAAGGAGGGAAGCCAGGCCACCTAAAAACGAAATTCAAAAATCAAACCTGGAAAAAGGCAAAAACAAACTACTTCCATGCTGTTGCCAGAAAAATGTGATGGCCAAAGTTAAAACATGATCAGTTTCGGTGCCAGATGATAAGATGGTCTAGTTGCAAATCACTCATCTTGTTATTGGAGAAGAATGTTGAACATTCACATTTAGATTTGGATGTGATGGCATGCTGAAAGTTAGTTTGGACATTGATGGTGGTCATACTGAAAGAGAAACTCTTTGTTTCACAAAGACTCCTAAAATTAGGATATGGAATGTGACAAAAATCAAAGAAAATTTGAATACAAAAATGAAGCACACTAAACTGGATGTTTTAGAAATAAATGAACTTAGATGAACGAGAATAGGCCACTTTAAGCATGATAATTACATGGTGAATTATTTAAAGTATTAGACCATATGGGGGAATGAAGTGACAAAAAGAGCAGTATTTCAGCAGTGCTCAAATACAACTGAATAAATTACATTAGAAGTAATGAATATCCTGTGAGCTTAAATATTATACAGCGACATGTACTTATTACAGATACAGTGGTTGAAGACACTGAGGGATTCTACAGCAAACTTCAAGAGGTCTTAAATGCAATATCTAGAAAGGATGTAGTAGTACTAATGGAAGAATGGAAGGAAGGCAAAAGTGGAAGAAATTAAGGCAGCTGGGATTAGGATATTTGGCCTGGGCAAATGCAATAATACAGGAGATAGGTTAATAATTTTTTGTGAAGAGATTTGTTTATTGCCAACACCTGTTTCAAGCAGCCGATTCTACATAGGGATATTACCAGATGCACAACATTACGATCAGTTTGACTGCTTAATAGAAACAGGAGATGAAGGACTGAAATCCAGTCAGGCAAGATAATTCCAGGTGTAGATTGTGGAACAGCCCATGAATCATTATTGTCCAATATATGGATTAAATTAAAAAAAATAAAGAGAGCTATATGCCAATAAGATTTGACCTGGAAGCCATATGAACAAGTGGTAAGAACAGTGCAAGGAACAGGTTTAATACATTTAAATGATGTGAAAGAGAGCCTGAGGAGGTATGGGAAGAGGCAAGAGACTTTTTAATCACAGAAAAGCAGAAAAAACAAAGTCACTAAAGTATTTCAGGCAGATGGCTATCAAAATTCTATTTAAAGGCCTCTAATGAAAGAGAATACTTGATAAAGTAACATATTTCCCTAGTTGAAAGTGCTTCCCATTACGACATTTTATCTAATAACAACCTGAATCTACTTTTCTAAGCTTTCAATCCATTCTTTCTAGATTGTTCTCTGTGTAATAATCCTGTAGAAATATGAATACTGCTGTCATATTTATGATATGACCTGAAATCCTTTTTGTAGACTTCAGCTTGGCATTCAGTACCATTATCCCAGAAAATCTTTACTTTAAACTGACTCAGGTAGCTGTGCCAGTCCATACTTGTAGTTGCATTATAGGCTTTCTGGCAAAAAGTGACAGGTGAAGCCAGGTAAAATTACAGTGAATACCTGTTCAGTTAGCACAGGCCCCCTTCAGGTCTGCATACTCTCTCCATTACTCATTCTCTCTATACCAGACATGTCAAACTCGCAACGTCATGTGATGTCACGCAACGTATTGGGATGGTTTTGCCATTGCCAGCAATGGGGTGGGTGTGGCTTCTGGATGACGCGTCCGGCCTGTGGGCCGGCAGTTTGACACCCCTGCTCTATACCAATGACTGCATCTCGAAGGATCCCTCAGTTAAAGTACTGAAGTTTGCAGATGATACAACTGTCATTGGTCTCATTCAAGATGGTGATGAGTCTGCATATAGATGGGAGGTTGAACAACTGGCACAGTTGTATAGCCAGAACAATCTGGAGCTGAACATACTTAAAACTGTAGAAATGTAAGTGAATTTTAGGAGATGCCCTCCTATTCTACCACCTCTTACAATATTGGAGAACACACTATCAACAGTAGATACCTTCACATTTTTGGATTCTATTGTCTCCTAGGACTTGAAATGGACACCTAACATTAGAACCATCATTAAAAAGGTACAACAAAGAATGTTCTTCCTGCATCAACTCAGAAATTTCAGATGGCCCCAGGAACTGTTGATACAGTTCTACAGAGGAATTATGGAGTCTAATTAAGAATATTTGTATCTCAGGATTGACATGAGGGGTACTTGGTGCTCTCTGAGCTTGCTTGTTTTCTTGCAAATGTTTCATTACCCAGACTAGATAATATCATCACTAGCACTGATCATGTTACCTAGTTTGGGTATTGAAACATCTGCAAGAAAACAAGCAAGCTCAGAGAGCACTGAGGAACCCTCATTTTTGAATCTGTCATGTGTACTTCTATAAATGTCTGATTTGGTATAGCAACTAAACAGGACAGGTACAGACTTCAATGGATAGTTAGGACTGCAGAAAAAACAATTGCAACCAGCCTGTCTTTCATTGGGACCTGTATACTGCACAGGTCAGAAAGAGGGCTGAGAAAATATCTAAAGACCCCTCACATCCTGGACATAAGCTGTTTCAACTCCTTCCTCAGAATGCCACTAAACGGCATTGCATGCCAAAATAACAAGCCACAAAGTCAGTTCTCCCCTCCCCCCATGTCATCACTCTGTTGAACTCCTAATTACCACAGTACTATCTTACATCTAAGAATATTTACCAATGTAGTGTGTCCAATCATACTTGGCCAATAAAGTATTCTATTTCTCAGTCTTTTCTTTTGTAGATAAACATACCCAGTTCTTTTAACTATTCCTTCTAGGACTTTGTTTCCTGTAACATTACCATCTTGATAGCTCTCTTCTGAATATTCCAAGGCAAACTAGAGTGGAACATTTATCTTTTTTAATGGCCATATTAGTAAATCCCAAAATAGCATTTACTTTTTTGGCAACTGCACCACACTGCTAGTTCATACTAACTTTCTGTTCCATTAGAATACCCACATTGTTTTTACATGTATTCCTGCCAAGATAGGTTTTCCCCCCAATACATATGTCTTCTTCCCCCCTCCCAGATGAAGGACTTTATATTTTTTTTCTGTTGAATTTTATGTCATCTACAGTTCAAGCCTATCCAAACCTTTCTGAATCTTCTCTCTTACCACAGCTCTTAGTTTTGAGTCATCTGTAAATTTAATTTCTTCTCTCAACCCCCTTCATCCAGGTTGTTGTATCATAAAGACACAAAGTATGTTTTGTCATTTTGGCATTGTCATGACTAGCTAAGGATGTCTCTAACCCATCTCGCTGGCCTTCCACTCTCTTCTTCCTCTTCTCCTCCTTCTGTTTTATTGAAACCTCACACAATATTCCACTGTTTGTACTAACAGTAGAAAGAATACCATAGACTGCAACAAAAACCGATAAACTGATCTTGGACCAAATAAAAACTTGATGCTCCTTAGAAGCTAACAGCAAACAGGAACTCCCATGCTTGGAACATAATGATGCAAGAGTGTGACTGACTAGGGGAAAACAACTATGCTTTGTACAATTGAGAGAAATAGAAGCCAAAGACAATGAATAAAGTGGTTGGACTGGATCAAAGAAATACAGAACTGTCCTGTAGATGAATTACAGGCTATTTTTTGAAATAGGTCAAAGTAGTCAACATTTTTTGTCTGTGTGACCATCAACAGTCAGGTTCTGCTGATAGCCCTAATTAGTGGCTATATTAATTCTAGGAATATTTTATGTTTGTCACAGTTCCAGCTTCTCAATGTTGTTTTCAGATTTACAGAGTTTTAAAGGCATTATTAACAATACTTTATCCCATATATACATATTGCACATTATTTCAATAGTTTAAGTCAATAAGTGATTTAGAAAACATTTAAGGAATCTTTAGTAACAGCAGGGCACATGTGTATAAGTAATATATAGGGTAGGAAATATGTTGCCCAATACTTTTAATATATTTTATGCTCAAAATGATGCATCACCTTTGGAATCAAAGTTATCCCTACTTCAGTTTCACTTCATGTGCTAAATCACAGTCAACCAATACTTAATTAAAGTTTTCACTTGCACTTGGTAGTGCAGAATAAATCAGATCTAACTGGAAATAAATGTATTGAAAGTAAAGCTCATTTATCAATTCAATTAATTATAAAACAAAACAAACCTTTATGAATATGTGCCAAATGAAAGCTTTTCATTTTGTCTATGCGTATTTCTATACGCAGAGAATTAGGACCACATCAGTTAGGCATGTTGCCAGTAAGAACTATCTACATATTCCTGCCTATTTATTTTCTGTATGTTCTGCAAAAAAGAAAATTATGTGAACAGTTATCCACAAATATTGACATTCTGATACTAACACTGGTACAATACACCTGGAATCTTTTTGTAACCCCACTGTAATGAACAGAAGCTGTGCAAATCCAGACTAGTGGGCATGCATCCATGCTAATTTCAATGGGGCTGTGGAGCATGTTCAGTCAGATTATGCCCCCTTGCATTTGACCAATATGTATAACTACATATCCTTGGTAACGCATAATTGGGCAGTACTAGACATTCATTGTTATCATTTTACTATTATCTTGACCATGATAAGTCCTCTTAAAACAACAGCTATACCTGAATTCGGTGGATATGCAAATTGCTAATTAAAGCTCTTCCTCCATCTCTTTCCACAATAGAGGTTAAGAGAGATTTGGGGGAAAGGACATATTGCTGGCAGTGTCCCTGAATAAGCTTGCTAAAACTGGCTGCAGTTATGGAAGGAAAAGGCACCTCTAAAAGGCCAGCCTGGGAAACCTTTATAGATTTGCTATGGCACATCCTTCCTAAGCATGTAAGACATCTATTTATTGCCACTGTCTTGTTCCAGCCTCATATGTAAAAAGAGTTGTATATTACACGCATTTCACTTCTGCACACAATAAAAAGTCAGAACAATAACATTTAATCAGATTTGTTCTCATTGGCATTTTGTGATATTTATATTTGTTTGAACTCTTTGATGAGATCATACACCTTCACATTCCAACTAGACAAGCATATAAATGTATACCAAAATATCAAGTATCCCAAATCAATGTTGACAGAATCCAAACCCTTAGTTCTTCTTGTTATTTTGCTTCTGATCAAAAGTGTAGTCTTTTCTTCTTTTCTCACTTAGATACTGTTGTGTACTTCGTTTGCGGGCGAAGGATGAAGACACATGGCGGTGTTAAACAAACGCTTTATTCTCTTCCACAACAACGAAGCAAAAGCAAAAGGCACGCAGGCCTTTTTATATGGCCAGAAGCCTGTACAGTGTCAACCAATAGGAACAGAGCGTTTCGCGCCTTGCGCATGCGCACAAGGCCAGCGCCGCTCTGTCTGGTCCCGGGCAGCTTTTGGAATGCCCGGGACCAATGCAACATCCCGAGCCTGCTTTTGCAGGCTCAGGACACAACAGATACCATCTCCCCTTTCCTAAAGGAGGAAATCCAGATAAATCACCTTCTCTCATAGCCTCGTCTTCTTGGACCACCCTGCCTTCCATGGCAATATCTAGCTTGTCTCCTAACAGAAGCACATCTGTCCCATCCCAAACTCAAAATAGTGATTTTAATGATAGATGTACACATTTTGTGATTTTGCCTGCATGCTATATGATCAGACCATATTTGGTTTAGCAAACGTCCTTGGGGCGCAGGTTGCAGAAGCACAAGAACAGGTTCCTTTCAATTACCTTTTCAATTATGCCCATCAGTTTCGAGGCTTAATGGACTTTAGATTGATCAATCAACTTACCCATTTAAAAAAGGGGGGGAATGTAGCTGGCTGCAGTATCTGAGATTCTGGTTTTTCCCCACAGTCTGAATAGGACTGTAAAGCTGGTGCTGAGCCAGGGATCCTGAAGCATGGGTGCAAGCAATCTCTCAGTAGACCTGCCAGGGCACTTGTAGCTGAACACATACTGCCACTTCAAGCTTCCTTTCCCATGTGCCATGATTATTTCTTCTACTTTCCTCCCCCCAAAAAACACTTATACCAGGGCTCTTGTGCTGGCTTTAGCCTGCCTCAGTAATCACATGGAAAATCCATCCTGGGGGGCAGGGAGGTCAAACAGTCAACATGGTAGCCTCAGGCACATAATCAGACCCCTATCATTTTTTACAGTGTCATAACTTGACTTCTTTTACACACACACACACACACACACACACACACACACACACACACACAGAGAGAGAGAGAGAGAGAGAGAGAGGGAGGGAGGGAGGGAGGGAGGGAGAGAGGGAGGGAGGGGGAGAGAGAATATATTTGTGCGAGGACATGTCCTCAGCAAATGGAAAGTAAGATGTCTCCATGATGTAGTAAGCAAACAATGTGGCTGAGCCTTTCCTGGCCAATTCAAAGTGCTTTTAGACTGCCTTCTTAAATAAGAGAAGATTCATACTTTTATTTCTGAGAAGAAAGTTAAGAAAAAAAAGAACTAGCTTTGTTTCAGGTAAAGCCATGTTGCTGTTGTATTATCTGCCATTAAATTTCACCTCCTCAATTCTAATTCAATTAGATCTTGACAGGTAGCAGATGATACAATTTCTGTTTAATTAGCACTACACCCCACAAGGTCCAGTGTTCATCAATATTTCTCTCACACAGATGCAACATCTTTCAATGTTCCTTGATTATTCTTTCTATACTTAGATGTACAAAACATCTCCCTAATGCCACATCTATTCATCAGTGAGGAAAACAAACACAAATGAATTAGGCTAGCGGAGCTGAAATAAAATGAAACATACTGCCATACTGTAATGCAAAACAAAAACACTGCTAGTTTAGGGCAGGGAAAAGACTAAGACTGAAGATTGAATGGGTCAGGAAAAAGGGCTAAGATGCAACTGTGAGGTCAATGCTCACAGTTGCCATTGTATATCATCCTTCTGTTCTACTGCCCTTTGTGAAGCTGTTGGATCAGCCCCCTAGATATATCCTACAATCTTGCATGCAACTTCACTGGCCACTCTGTGCTAGGTTGAGATCGATGTTCTGGAACACTGCTGGGATTTTGTTGATACTTGGAACAAGAGACTGTTTACAGCAGTTGCTGCCTGTATCATGGCATCCTTTGGGTTCACAATATAGCCATGGGCCACGTAGATTCTATGGTGGGAGAAGAAGATCACTTATAAATCATACAAATGTTATATTTTAGGCTTAGACTGATGCTGTTTTTAAAAAATCCATTGTAAAAACTCAAGACTGGAAGATATGGAGATACCTGGCCCATAGAATCGCCAAGAGTCAGGCACGACTGAATGGATATCATCATCATCATCATCATCATCATCATCTCATCTGCATTTGTGAAGGAACCCAGGATATTCTACTTATTTTTCACGTGTATTTCCCCCATGTCTCTTGGTCTGAATTAAAGCTTATCTTAACTCTTAATTCTTCCAAGATGTAATGCCTATCTATACCTTAATCTTTAAATGATGCTCACTCTGGTACATGAGATACCCAAAATGAACAGTTGACTGTTTACTCTCTCCATAAACAAAGACACAGGAATGAGGCATTCAAAAAGGGCAATCAAGGCAGTATCACCAGAGTCTTGAGAGATCCTTTACCTTCAGAGCAGATGCCTCTACTCTACTCTGCTCTGTTCATGTCTCCTGTCTCCTATTAAGCAGATATATCTTCCCAACTGAAAGAATGGAACAAATATAATTTTATGGACCTCAGGATTTGCAATAGTCAAAAAGCATTTGGAGAGGGACAGCATAAGGGGAAATAGTGACAGAAGGACAGGATAGGGTTCTGTATCATGTGAATCACAAGTAATGAAGACATGATATCATTGACTTAAAATGCAAGTGCTCTCAGGCAGATATGTGACTTCTAGTGGAAGACCTATTGGGGACTCAGAGAGTTACCTAGCTCAAAGGCCTGGCTTTCAGTCTGTTGAAAATGGAGAGAGTAAGACACATGGGTTTATAACAGAGCCTCTGGGGCTAGTGAGAGGGAGAAAGTGTGGACAGTTGACTTGGGATTGCCCAAATGAGAGGATGGTCGGTAACAAGTCCTGCCTGGTTGGGGTGGCTGTTGCCTTCTTCATACAAGATAGTCTTCTATTTGAAGGGACGTGAAAGGATTGCTCTCCCTTGAAAGCTACCTTCTTTGAAGAGCTGTCCAGTCCAAAAAGATTTAAAAGTTAAAGCATGAGATGAACAGATAGCACTGAAAAGCCTTGAAGTTGTCCACCATCAATTTATAGTGAACAGGCATGCAGGCCTTGGTCTTCCCTAAATATTGCTGCTATTTAACTTGCAATACAGTATGAATACAGAGATATTGAAAGAAACAGAAATGTGTCTCGCTGCTAACTCTGAAAACTACAACTTTGGTTGATTGTGATTAAACAGGGAGGGGAAATGGTTTGGAGTAGAAGCCAACAGCAGAAATTATTTCTTAGTTAATATACATCGATAGATGTAGGAGAAGAGCAAACTGAGTTGTAAGGTAGGGTTAAATGTGTCACTAGCTTGGAGTCATTTCATTGGCAGAAGAAATCCAAAAGACCCCCAAATTCCACTGACTTTTATCTAGCACCAAATTAGCTTCGACCATTAGTTGACTAGAATCTTGTAGTAGAGATAGCAATAATAAATTCTTCTTTCTATGCTTTGAACTTGATGAATGTTCACAGTTTTTGTGCCTGACAACAGAAGAGTTATGCTTCTTTCCTTCCTGACTATTGGCTCAAAAACCAGATGTGAAACAAGCTGTCTTTTTGGCGAGATCATGCCTTGTTGGCAACTTCAGACATAACTTCCTAGCAATTATGCCAATAATCCTGCTCCCATTTTGAAATAACCAGAAAAGTTCCCAGCCAAGTTTTTATTCTTGCTCAGCAAATATCTGCACTGGTTGTTTGCTCCATGTGTGGCTTCTTGCAACTGTAAAGCTGTGCTTCCAGTTGCACTGAGCTCTTCTCAATAAAACCAGTGAGGCTGCAACAATTACAAGCATCCATGAAATATGCCAGTGTCCTTTGGCCTGGAGCTAGAGATTGGCTGCCCTTACACCAGTTCTTCTTAACAAATGGAGCATGCTGTCAATTTTCTAATTGAAGTTTGACCTCTAGAGATGTGGGAGGATGCAGCTATTCCCCTTTCCTCAAACTAGGAGCAGCCCAGGCTGATCAAAGGGAGGGCAGGTGGCTCCCCTCCCTTGTGCTCTCAAATGGCATCTTGCACAAGCACCATTTGTAGCCTAGTCATTAAAATTCATTGGACTTCAAAAATCAATTACTCTGGGACATTTCATAGATTATAAACATGAATGATGATATCTTCATAATTAATGATTATAACTGAGCAGCTTTCGTTGTTTCCCGTCCTGTGGTTGGTCTGATTCTTAATCTACATTGGTTGCTGATCAGAAATACAAAACAGGGTAACCATTCTTCCTGCATCTGCCTGGAAATTGCCATTTGAAATTCCTGTCAAAATTTATTTGCCCCACTTTACATCGGTCTCTGGCCACAGGTGGCAAAATGCATCTGCCAAAGAAGACCAAAAAGGAACAGTGAACAGAGGAATGCTGCTATTTCCAAACTTTCTGTTTGACCTCTAATTGACAATCAAGCTTAGCAGTAAGGTTTGCAGGGCGATGGAAAGTAATCAAACATAGCTTTATGGTACCTTCATGCAAAAGCACATTTTGTAGGAAAAGGAGGCACACATTTTGAGAAGGGGAGACAAGAGCACAGTGAGGAGAGGCATGGTGCAACATGAGAAGAGATTCATCACACACATGGACTTGCTCAAATTTTCTGGATTGTCCCCAATCTGGAAGAATTAAAAATGTATATAACCTCTGTGTCAGACTGGCCCCAACTTGCTCCCTAGGAAAGAACGACCCTTGACTCCATAGGTGTTAGAGAAAAGGTACTTTTACTAGAGATGTTGAGTGCAGCATGAGCGAGGCAAGCTCTGAAGAAAAACCGCATGAAAATCATATATTGAAAGCAATCCCCAATGTCCAAAACCCTCCCCCTGGGAGAGTAGTCCAATCAGGTCCTGTTCCATTGTATTGGGAATGTGGTGCCTCTGGCGCCATAGCAATTTCCTTTCCCAGGGCCAGTGTCCTTGAAAAGGAGGAAGATGACTCAGTTTAGCACCTCTGATTCTCATCAGTGTCCATACTCCCCAATCTCCCACAAGATTCCTTCACACCTCTAGCACTCTTCCTCTCCCAAGTGCCCCTCCCCCCTGGTTATGGCAGTTGCTAGTGAGCTTTAAAGAAGGTGAAGATAGGCAGCTGACACTTAGTTAAGCCAATGTTAGGGTCTATGCAGCAGGTTTTTTTATATATATTTCCTGCTTCGACGTGGCAGAAAATTATACCAATGTATTGGGGTGGGGCCCAAAAGTCCTAAAGCCCCAGACTGCCCACTCTCAGAATAAGGGGACTGCTGAAAAAAAAACAGAAGAGGCAAATGGTGGAGACAAAGTGTATAATCACTGGTATGTAATGGTCATAACCAGCAAAATCTGTCCTTTGTGTTACAATAAAAAGGTCAAACTATTGAACAGTATGAGTAATGGCACAGTGCTTTGCTGGTGTTCTACATTTATCTCTGTGTTTTGGTCGCTATTCATTTTCACAACTGTCCTTCCTTCTATGCAATCAATAGGCTACATTTTTATTCTTAGCAGGACTGGAAAAACAGGAAGCTGGCATGTTGAATGCCACCTAGAAAAGTTGAATTCGGTTTCTTCGAAGGGGGAAGGGAGTGGAAAATACACACAGTCATACCCAGGAGATCTTAGTGACCATGATAGGAGTAGTCCTTGACTTATGATCACAATTCAGCCCAACATTTCCATTGCTAAATAAGACATTTTGTCCCCATTTTATGACCATTCCTGCCACAGTTCTTAAGTGAATCACTGCAGTTGTTCAGTTAGTAACATAGTTGTTAAGTGAATCTGGCTTCCCCATTGACTTTACTTGTCAGAAGGTCGCAAAAGGGGATCACATGACCCCGGGATACCGCAATTGTTATAAATACAGGCCAGTTGCCAAGTGTCCATATTCTGATCATGTGACCACAGGGATGCTGCAGTGAATGTAAGTATGAAAAACGGTCATAAGGCACTTTTGTTCAATGTCATTGTAACTTCGCGTGGTCACTAAATGAATGGATGTAAGTCGAGGACTACTTGTTGTTCTCAGTACAAGGCCAAACAAAGAAAAGACTAGCTCAATGCATAATGAAGAGGTCAGCTTGAATCCAGAGGTATCACTACTTAAAAGGATCGAGTACCACTTAATGAGAATGATCTCTGCCAGTCAGAAGATACCGTTGACCCAAATGGATACATAATCTGATATAATAGAAAACAGGTCTGAGCCAAGCGGATCTTTCTTACTATCTCTAATATGTTTGTGCATTTGGATTAGATTATGAATTTGTTACTATATTTTTATCTTTCCAGTATAGTACATTATAGTCCAAATTAAGCAGGGGACCCTGATCTGATTTGGGGGCTGAATCTATCTCCCACCCCCCAGCCTTGATAATCTGATTGACCAAGCGATTGAAGGACAGGGTGCAAACCTACTCAGATCAAAGTCATCCCCATTTCCTGACATCATGTGTTTCTATTACAAGAACAGGGGGGGGGCAGTCTCTGTCTATCGTAGGCAAAATGAAGGGGCTGATCCTTTTCCTCAACCAGCATTGTCAAATCAGTGCTTTTTTATAAGAAGAAATATGGACTTTGCTTTCCATATTGCCTAGTACTCTGTGGTTACAATCGCCTTGCCCTAATGGAAAAATGCAAAGTGGCAAGACAATGCTGTGCTTTGGAGGAGCTCCCCAATGGTTATTGGGGGGAGGAAACCAAGAATGCATTTTCCAAACAAATAACTAAGAAACACTAACGCATTCTGGTTTTCTTTTTGTGTTATTTTTTTTCCTATTCAGAATCCATTGAGAATTATTTGAGAATAAATGAATGCTCGGATAATATTTACTATGCCCTGGAAGAAAGAGAGAGATGCTTGATAAAGGGTGAACTAAGGGAACAATTGCACTTGTGAAGGTGAGGCTACTTTTGCTTGCTGTGTAGAGAAGAGTGAGTGTCATCCAGCTGAACTAAAAATAGTGCATTTTCTTGTTTGTCTTTGTCTATAAAATTGGGTGCTGAAGTTGAAGAAGACTCTCCTAGGTTAAAATTTCCACCCCTGGCCCCAAGATCCCATCACATCCAAACAATCTCTTTGTTATGTGGCCATTTTTGGAATTTTCTTTTTATTTAAAAAAGAAATAGGAGTATCTCTGGCTTTTCCTGCAGGCTGTCTAAGGCTGTGCATACCAATATATCCTCTACCAATCTATTTATATATCAAGCATTTTGTGAAGTTGATGCTGACTGACTCAAGTCCTCCAGTGTGTATCCAGGATGAAATTATTCAACAGCTTAACCATTACACTACACTGAAATTTGCTGGTGCCTTCCTTTTTTCCCAATATTATTATCCTAATATTGTATGTTGTATATAATATAAAGCTGGCAAATGCCACAGCCCAACCAAACCAAAAACAACACACACACATATGGATACATGCAAAACACAACCATAGAAAGACAATTTGGTAATAGTCAAATAAAAGAATTTTACTCAAGTCATTATGGGACCAGACTATTTTTTTGTACCTGGAATGGAGAAAAACTTTGAACCTAAGAAAACTTTAAGTAGGGATGAGTAAAACCCTCCCCATCAGCAGCGGGGACCTTGAATTTAATTTACTTTGTCCAGGGGGCTTATTCCATCTGCGCTTGTGTATATACAAGACATGACTGCCCATGTTCAAATAACTCTTTAAGCGAGATCACTACTAATTGCAGCTCGAGCTGTCAAGAAGATTGAAACTGCAAGCCCAGGAAGAAGAAAAGGTGAACCTGTTCATTTGCTTTCTTAAATGTTTTCCAACTGTCACATCAATAATGCACAGAAGAAGGAAAACCTGAAGTAGTATGCTCGGCACACAAGGCAAAATGCCACTCGATTGCTCTTTGGCCATTGTCAGTGGCACTTTCATTATCACAAAGATGGGAAGGGAAAGGAAGAAACATCTCAGATGGAAAACAAAATCAATTCATGTTCAGATAAACCACGCTGTATTAAATGCTGGGATTAAAACGGAGGTGAGATGTTCTCTAAAAGCAAGGGATAAAACAGAGCCTTGTCATAGTCCTTGCATGGCCCATCCCACCTCCATTGCTGCTTAATCCTGTGCTAATGGAATATTGTCTTCATAAACAAAGGGCAATTGACCATGTTTAACCCCTTAATCTGATGGTCCCAGGCAGGGAAATGCCACTGTGTCCTGATCCTGTCTGCTACCAGGCATAATTTGTGCCCTATGGAATCCCATGCACGGTCAAGATGTCAGTTCCCATTATGTTATTATTAACTCCTGCCTGGAAGTAATCAAGACTGTCATAGGAGAAATGGCTACTCCTCTCTCCCTGGATGGTATTCACCATTATTAACGTAAATGTGAAGTGTAATCATGCATGTAATGAACATTTAGTTTAATTCTAAGATGCTGAAGGGAAACTCTTCTTCAAGTGAGGGGGGAAGAGAAAAAAAATCAGGAAAAGCAGAAGATACATACATTCGCAGCCTGAAAAATTTCTATTACCTTAATTTTAAGCAAATATACTGATCTCTTTGGAATAGTCTAAATATCCTACCTTTGTCCAAATTGGCTCATCGAATCAATCTATCAGGGGAGCCTAATTTAATCTGTCTGTTTGATTTAAAGGGTGTCTACACAAGGAAGTGTGCCTGTACAGATATTCTCAGCTTATTTTGCTTAAAGCACCATGAACATAGCTTGACAGAACTCAGGGGAGCCATAATGGGAAACCATGATGGAAAAGATGGACATGACAGCTGTTGACAGCTTTATCTAGGAGAGTGCAAGAAGAAAACAGAACGATAGACGAGAGAGAAATTATGAGCTAAATTTGGGGCAAATGCTACCACTCAAGCGAGACAAATCTTGAATGCTAACTTATATTCTGCATGAATAATCAACCAGCCAGAGCATGACTTTAAATAATCTGGGTAGTAAAGATCTACCCAAGGTTTAGGGAACTGACAATATAGTACATTTAACAGCACCACATTAGAAAGATTGTTGCTGGCTATAATAATCATATAGTAAGAAAGAACAATCTGGAAAAGCTGAGATATTAGAGATGGCATACACATAATATTAGAACATAATACGAATGTGCTCAAAGGCAGCTTGAGAATTTCCTGCAGTTTGCATTTTTATCTGAATTAAATTACCCACACTTTCTGGACAATTAGACTCTAATGCAGTAGTCCTTTGGTTTTTTTATTTGTTCAGGTTTTGCAGTGGAACTCGATTCAGAAGTATACCTCATATTATACATTATTATATTTTTATATGCCTATTTGGGCCATTGGGAGAGTAAGATAATAATATGTACTCTTAAAAATCACAAAATGATTCAAAAATAGATGGAACAAATGTATGAAAAAACCATACGTTGAATAGGGACCATCTGGAAATAAATTATTTCTCTATCCATATTTCTGACAAATACTTTTTTTTCAGAGAAATTATTTGTATGTGAAAGTAGCCAGCCTGTGTGCTGGTCTGTGTGCCTCTCTCTCTCTCTCTCTCTCTCTCTCCCCCACGTGTGTGTGCATGTGTGTGTGTGTGTGTATGTGTAAAATAGTCCATAAAAAGAGGAGGAGGACTGACTTGCTGTCACACTCAGCCCTTTTAGTCTTATAGGGGTCTCTAGGCATTCTGATGCATGATGTGCCTTGTTCTGAAAAGTTCCCAATTCATCTAAAGTCAGGGGGAATGCTGCTGTGCTACATGGCAAAGGGGAATGAATAGGAGGGAACAGGGCTTTTTTTTCTCATAGAATGCCCAGAACGGAGTTCCGGCACCTTTTTTGGATGGAACCTTGTAGGGTAGGCAAGGCGGGTTGTATGACGTGTGTGAGTTCCAGCACCTTTTTTTTTTTTTTTTTTTGTTTTAGAAAAAAAGCACTGGGAGGAAATAAACGCCAGATCTTTGGAAACTGTAAACAATCAACTCACAGATGAAATTAAAACCAATACCTTGACTTGCTATAATAAGGATACACAGAGAGTGCAAGTTTATCCTGCCAGTGCAGATCTGGATTAGGGGAAAAAAAAACACAGCTGTCAAATATTCCAGTACTAGACAACTTAAAAAGATCCAAGAGTCACTTTGAGGTCAAGAAATGCTCTGGCTTTCCTTCTTATCTATCAAAAGGGAGGTAAGGAGAACTTTAATTGCATGATGTGACTTGACATTTTCCAGCGAGGTTCCTGTGAATTAGAGAAACATGTACTAGTATCCAGACAAAAAAAAATGTGCAGTTGATTATGGGAAGTTATAGCAGGTTCTATTGCTTGTCCAAATAGTCAAGAATTGTGTACTTATCATTAATGATCATGATCTCAAGAAAAGAGCTATTGTCTGAGATTCGTTTTTTTTTCTTGCTGGAAAGCCCAGGACTTCTTACATGCAGAAAGTGTGCTCCACTTTACATAAGTATTTTATATAAGTACTTTATATCAAGAGGGGGGAAAAATGGAGGTAGATATAAATCTACAGAACAGGAAGACATGCTGATCTACTCCTGCTTGCCCATGAAGATGGTGCAGATATAAATTTATAGAGTGGTTCAGGGGTCAGAGGTAGCTACAACAGTCTAGTACTAATGACTTGGATTTGGATTTTAAGTGGAAATTGTTCCCTGGTTGCTTCTGTTTTGGAATGTCTTTTGTCAAAGCATGTTTTGGAAGCAACCTAGAACTAAGGAGAAACTTCCTGACAGTTAGAACAATTAACCAGTGGAACAACCTGCCTCCAGAAATGGTGAATGTTCCAACAATGGAAGTTTTTAAGAAGAAACTGGACAGCCATTTGTCCGAAATGGTGTAGGGTTTCCTGCCTGAGCAGGGGGTCGGACTCGATGACCTCCAAGATCCCTTCCAACATCATCATCATCATCATCATCATCATCATCATCATCATCATCATCATCATCATCATCATCATCATCATCATCATCATCATTATTATTATTATTATTACTATTAATGTGCTAAAGCACACTCATATTTTCTCTTAATTAATATGCCATGGTGAATTTGACACTGCCAATATTTGAAATGTATTTACAGGGGTGGGGGGAGGCAGGGAGTGTCAGTCTAATCCTACAATAGTCAAAAAATTCTTAGTATTTTTCAGGTTTTGGTTTTGCATCTAAAAGTTGAGCCGTTTCATTTATATATAACCAACAAGAACTGCAGCCAGGATAACAGTTATCTGTTTTGTTTTGTTTTTACAAAAAGCTAATTCTGTACCTTTAAATGACATCATCAAGAAAAGGCTCTTCATTTTCTATTTATGTAAAGAGGTGAAATACTTCATAAAATAAAAATGGTGCTGTCCATCTTGACCTAGCAAATCTGGGATGTTGTAAACCCTTTCAGTGTAAAATGCTGTCACCTCTGTTATTGATGATTGCAGTAAATCTGTACTATATCCACTCATGTAAGAAAAAATTCTTTTGGCATTTAAAAAGTGGAGTCCAAGGACAATGTAACTGTCCTTGAACTCCACTTTTTAAATGTCAAGAGACCTTTTTTTTACATGAGTGGATATTATACTGACATGAATTGCAACTTACTGTATTAGGGAAAGGCAGGGCAGCTGAAGAGGACCTGCCCTCTGAAACATTCCCTTCTACCATCCCATTTCCTTACCAAGAAGGGCCTCAAAACCAGGCATTGGAAGTCAGATGGTTGTAGATGAAATGTGTGGTGGACGTACAAGGTGATCTGCTACCACTTTATCCATAAAGGATATTACTGAAAACTTCTCAAAGGAAAGTAATGGATTTTGGCATATCTCTGCTGGCCTCTCAGAATGAGGTACCGAAATGAAGGTACTTCCTCAGAGCAGTTGGCTGTTTAGTGTCTTGAGGATTTCTCAGAACAAGGGCTGAAGAGGAGAGTCCCACTGAAGTTAACTTTCTACCTCAGAGCTCCTATAAATAGATGTTTTCTTTGTATTACGTTGTATGATAGTAGTCCCTTTCCAAACCAGAAGGACTCCCATTTTGAGGACTATCTCAGTGAGGCTTTTGGTGGAAAGAGAATGAGTGACAGTCAAATGAGATGGACAGTCACATAGTAGGCAGCAGGGGCAAACCTCTTATTTCAGGCTTCCCAAACCTGGTCCCCATCAGAAGTATTGGTCACAACTTCCAAAATCACCACTAAGCTGATTGTAAGGACATTTCTACTTCCCATCTACATTTCTGATCGCTCCCATCTTCAAGTCCTTTATCCTAGAAGAAGAAGCATGATTTGTAATTGAAAGAATCTGGGGAAACTATAAGCCATAGTTTACAAACCACCATGACTTGGGTTCATATAGTATGCTAAGCTCAAACTAAACAAATTACATGATGACTTAGCATGATATGTGAATCCTATCAATCTGTGGTTTTACACA